>NW_013666351.1:180834-224966 GCF_000517525.1 Limulus polyphemus | reverse complement strand
GATTCTCACGATGCCCCAAAGGAGCAACGAACTCCAGGAAGCGAAAGGAAGATCTACTAGATATTAATTAAATTATAAATATATCAATTCATGTGAATATGACTGAAAATTTTCTTTTTTCTGAAAAGGTGGTGTTTATTTACTTGTGGACACGCCGTGTACATATTGTCAGTCTGGGATGCTTGAAATAACTTGATTTCTAGATGTCTATCTGCCACTTCTTTTTTAAATCAATTTTTATTTGAAATAGTTGCGTATTTTCTCTGATTACTTCTTTTAAACGATTCCACCACACTCTATTTTTTCTTTTTGTTGTTTCCGAAATTGTGTTATAATTTGGTTAATTTCACTTAGATATTTGGTATTTTCCAATAATTTATTATTAAAACGCCAATAAGCGCAATCCTTCAAAACCTCTGTATATTGTACAACTACTGCTGCATGTTCAGAAATGAACGTATTTACATGCGACAGTCCGAAAATTCTTGTCAACACAATAGAATTAACATATAGCTTATCCAATCTAGCTTTTAATATAATGCCTTCTCTTTGTTCAGGCCCGGCATGGCCAAATGGTTCGAGATTCCGACTCGCAATCTGCGGGTCGCTGGTTCGAATCTCCGTCCCACCAAAAATTATCGCTCTTTCAACCGTGGATGCGTTTTAATGTGACGGTCAATCCCACTATTCGTTGGTAAAAGAGTAGCCCATGAATAGGCGGTGGGTGGTGATGACTAGCTACCTTCCCTTTAGTTTTACACTGCTAAATTATGGACGGCTAGCGCAGACAGCCCTCGTGTAGCTTTGCGCGAAATTCAAAACAAATCAGAAATCACACTTTGGCCATTTCAGGTATATTCCTTCTTTTTTGGAATAAAGAAATAAAAAACATCGAATAAACCAAACTGATTTAACAAATCCTTTAATCTACCAACTATATGAAATATATGTTCTCCCAAAGGTATACGATCTAATTTTGTATGTAATGTTACATTAAAATCTCCAGCTAAACATACCAAATCATTGTTTTGTATTTCTTTTAACTGTTTTTCAATATAAACTAAACATTCGTGTGTTTATTCGTCACACTGTCGTAAATACACGTTAAATAAATCAATACATGCAAAATATTACCCTTATATACTCAGAGACAAATGTCATCTCTTTTTCAGATGACATTTCAGATGTAAACCTATTAATACGTCAGATCCATGCTGTTGTGTAGCATAGGAATGAATTATATTATAATTCCAATTATTACATAATATACATTGTCTTCTTACATGAACGTTAGTTTTTTGTAATACAATATTTTCTGCCTTATGACGCATAATATCATTTTTAACCACTCGGTTATTCATGTCTGAAGAGCCACTTCTAACAATTTGTATAGCAATAACTGCCATAAAAAGAAGAAAAGGAAAAAAAGAAAACTAAGAATGTAAACTTAACATCATTAATACGTACATCTTTGATAAAATCTGTAAGTTTGTCACTTAAACGTTTGGATAGATAATATAATTCTTACCTTCTATTTACACTATTCTGATTTTTTTTTACTTGCAATATGTTTTCTCAGTTTCTCTATTTGTTGAACCAAACCTATTATTTTGTCTGTGTATTTCAAAGCCACTTCTAACTTTTTAGACGATCCTTTAACTTTCTTTTCAAAATTTAAAAGTCTTGATTTTTATAATGGCCCTTCACAAATCTCATCGTCACTCTCTATATTTTAAATCATCATTTTCATTTTCCTATAAATCGTTACACAGACTTGTTTGACTATCGTTATTATGTTCTATATTAATTTGGTTAACAAACCTTTCGTATTGATTCCATTTTGTTCATCAGCTTCTATCCTTTCCTCTAAATCACTCATATCAATTACTGCTTTACAATTATCTTGGTTTATATTATTTCTCTTTTTCATAATAGTTGTTGTTTATTTACATCAATTAAATCTCTTCGATTATCTTGTTCTAATTGAGCTTCTATCATTTTCTTCATAACGCTATCTTCAGTCATTTCATTTCGTTCTATATTATCTTTTTCTTTCTTATAAATTCCATTTTGTTCATCAGTCCCTACCTTTTCCTCTAAATCGGTTGTATCAATTAATACTTTACAGTTTTCTTGGTCCATGTTATTTCTCACCTTTTTTGTAACAGTTTGATTGTCTTGTTCTAATTGCGCTTCTATGGTTTTTTTCATAACACTGTATTCTTCTGTCATTTCAGTTAGTTCTGTACTATTTTTTCCAAGATAATATTAACAGTTAGTTGTTCATTTTGTTCTTTCTGATAATATTGTACTTCTCTGTCAACTTGTTTTGTTTGTAAAGTTTCATTTTGACGTGTCTTCGTCCTTGAATGTTCTACCACTTGAGCATAAATTTTATACTATTAAATAGCTTAAAATAAAACAAAACACTTACAACCAGTTAGAATGTTAATAAAGTAATACTACAACTTTTAAACACATACACAAATGTCTGGTTACAGGATGTACTTCAGCCTCAGTCAAAGCTCCGTTACACCTCATAAGCTTCATCAGCATTGCAGAACACCAACAGCTTTTACAAGCAAAATTCTTTACTAGGGTCTTGGATTGTAAAGACCACACATTCCATCATCTAGCCACTGTGCTTTTCAATGCCTCCACATACACCAACTATGTAGAGTCCTGCCTAAAGGGTACCTCAGGAGATATTCATGGGTGGACAGGTGTTAAACAGCTCTCACTGCGATAATTCATCATCACCAGATCTCAGATATCCCGATGCCATGTTAACATCTGGCACCTCCGGAATCTGTGGAAATCAGCCTAGAAAAATGTTGTGATATTTGGCAGAAAGTGAAAGCATGTATTTAAAGACAACGATGAACATTCACCTATGATCATAGCCACAGATAGTTCGTACACCAAAAATAGTGAAGAAGCTAGTTGGGCATTCATGGTCTCATGGAGCAATAACATTCTGTATAATGTGGGTGTAGAATTCAAGTTTTCGAGGAAGCCATATATCAAGCTATTTTGAGGATACTGAAAGCTATGAACCACAAACAAACAGTGCCACCAACATAGTATTTGCGACTAACTCAAAAAAAATATTGCACAAAATTCGGAGTGGTTGGCCCCTAGATGGATGGCAGAAAGCAAAGCACCTACATGATATAATATCACCTGGATGAATGTACTAGGCCATGCACGGGTAAAGCTAAATTAGGAAGCTGACAAGCTCGTAAGAGAAGCCCCTTTATTAAATCTGTCACAACTCTGTTGGTAGGATGTTCAATCTCCTCTGCTTGTAGAGTTAAGGCAGCAACAATGGAAGGTTTTCATCAACATCCAGAAGGAATGAGATTGCTGGAAAACAAAGTAATGTATTGTATAAGTTGTAAAAGCAAAGCCAAAAGGCTTGTGGTAACATAAGTAAAGTAATTCTCGTCTACATCGTACGAGGCAGCATGTACACTGTCGGACAGTCTCCAGTTATCATACAAAATATTATGGTAGTTGAACCAGTTAATGTTTGGTTATGGAAGCCAAAGGTCTTCAACAAAGTGAAATGTGCCCTATTTTTAGGTCTTTTGTTTCTAGAAAAATTCCTAAAACAAAGTAGCTCATGTACACTGTCGGGCAGTTTCCAGTTACCGTACCAAAAATCAAGGTAATCAGTCAACGTTTGGTGATGAATACTAGCACACATATAAAGATACACACAAACACACAGTCATAATTATAGCAAAATTATAATAACTTATTAAGTCGATATATTTAGATAGCTATATCCTGGTATATAATATTGTGACAATGATTCTAAGCATACTGCCACTTCTTTTTATTTACAACTACAGAAAACTGCTCTATAGTATTGCTTAGACCACCAATTCTATAGAAATTAGTGGATCAAGTTCCACAATTGGTGCTGCACCAAAGTCTGGAAAAGGCCTTTTTAACGATATATTTATGGATGACTTTTCTTATAGAACATAGGTAATGCCAAGATAAGTCATCCAACAGCATCTAGGTAAATACTTGTTTTGATGAATCGGGGAATATTACCCCTGAATTTACAGTACAACCACCGAAGTTAATAATTAATCACAAGTGTTATGCCAATTTATCGATTTACATAGTAGGTGTCAAAAAGTCCTTTGAGGTTACTGAGACAAGGACTACTGATAGTCTCTGTACTTTGAAATGTAGTTATTTGCACTGTTTGGAGCAGTTAAGGTACAGTTCAGAACACATAACACAGGCTTGCGATGGTTTTATTGTCTTGAAAGTTTTACATGTTCTACAGTAATTCCTGTACGTTGAATTCGAAAATGATATCTATTTTTCTCTATCACGTACAGATTTTTCATGTCATAACGCAATACATGAAAAACAGACCACAACACGTAGTTTTGAGTCTAAAAGACGTATGCTTCACACACACAAAAAAATCAGGATGAATGAGGATGCATATTCGTTTGACATCAGTGTTCTTCCATTGTCTTCAGTTTTTGTGTTCTTATTAAAAAACATAATAAAAAAAATTTTCATTGTGGTAAACGAAATAATAATTTGATTAAGTAAGAATTTTTCTTCTTCCCGATTTGTAAAAATCCTTACGTGATAGAAAAAAATAATATTATTTTCAAAATTTGCGTAGCTGAATTATGGAAAATCCGTTATTAAAATCAAACCAACTTTTAGGTAGTTTAAATTCGCAAGCCTGTGTTATTGATGTTGTTAACAGTTGAACTATATCTACTGCAATTAATATTGAATCCTCATTATTGAATTACGAAATACATATGACAAAATGATGATCTCGCTAAAACTCTATGTATAGAAAAATATTGACTAGAAGTGATTAGAAATTTTATTGATGAAACTATGTCATGAAGCTAGTCAAACACAGAAATGCTGAATATATATTAAGTAAAGATTCTAACTGATAATGGCCCGTGTCAGCCGAACTTCTCAGTGAATTCAAAAGAAACCAGTGCGCATTTAAACCTACGTAATACAAAGATGATTCCAATTTGAAATGTTGCGTTTCAAATACAAAGACTATTATCATGTATTTATGATAGTTGGAAAAAAAGGCTTGGGCAATTAAAAGCCAGAATAGATTCTGATTACTGGGATCAATGATGGTTTGAAGATAAAAGGTAGTTGGGTAAAAACAAACTGAGAAAACTGAACACGTGACCAACGAATGGCACACTGCTGTATTCCGTTAACTTTCGCCGTGAGAATAATCATCTGTTATTAACAAAGCAACAACGTAGCAACACATTGTTAACAAACTCAACTTAGCAAAAATCGCACAATCATTGGAATGTTGTTTAAATTCGTAAAACACTTAGAAGGAAGGGACTAGCATTTAGTGGTAACAAAAGCTACGAAGATGGAAAGTTTTGCTAAAATGTGTTATTTATTTTCACGCTGCCATCCACTTATGAAAGAGCAGCTAGAAAGTCGTCTTGTAAGAAAGTATCGTGCATTGTATTTAAGTTCACAAAGCCTAAACGAGTTAATTGAGCTGAGCTGTTAAGCAAGGAGCTCACCAATGCAATAATAGAAAAGGTTGGTCTGGAGTTTGTTCCATAATGGCAGACACCACACCCAACGTCAGTCATAATGAGAACTGTCCATAGATGTAAGATTAGTGGATATTGTATCCTGTAAGCCGGAAGAGCGCATCATGAAAATAGTGGAAACAAACCATTGCACAGGTAATAGGAGAGCGAAAGGCATAATGAATTGTTTAAAGCCACCTAATATTCTGCTGATCAAACGTACGATTCTGTATTGAATATGTAATGTACACACAAATGTACACAACAGAAAATTAACGAAATCCCAGAACGAAAGATTCTGTACATGAAGTGCATTCCACATGGCGTTAATCTCATGAATCAATAACATTAATCAATAAAGTGTGTGGACAGCTGTTTTTGTTGTTGTTTGTGCTTTGTTTCACAAAGAGACTTAAAACTTAAAGGCGAGCTACAGGAAAGTGAAAATAGTTTGCAACTTCCAAATTTGTCGAAAACTATGTTAGCAACTAGACCCGAGTCCGTTTATACTGTATAGAGAAATCTTAATGCAGTCTTCTTTGTGCTTAATACTTTGCAAAATAATGGAACCAAAATTTATAATCAAAAGCATCGGGCTTGGTGAATTCTATCGTCAATTTGGATTTTACTGTTTCTGCATGTTTTAAGAATATCATGTACAAAACATAAATATTAACTGATTTTTTTTTTATAATGCGAATCTGTTGTCACTTCCGTTGCGATGGTCACCATAGAGTTCACTAATGGTATTCTGTTAAGAATTAGAAATTATCCTAAAGAGATTGATTATGAAATCCATATTGGAATCGAGGTGACAATAAATCTAGACATCGGTACGGACAGTTACTCAGGTAAGGAAACCATTTAGACGAAAGATCAGGAACTTCTTCGTCAGAACTAGGAAATATTTCTAATTATTACGGAGCTGGTATTTTAAAATTCATGAAAAATCTAATAGTTGTACTAATTCATAAGTATAACTTACTAAAAAAAAAGATATATTTGACCCGTTCCTCAGAGAAATAAATCCTGAACAAACTGGAGGTTTAGAAGACGTGAAGAGACTGGCGGGTGTGTTTTTGATGTTTTTTCATTGATACGTTTAGTGCAATCCATAATGAATTGGGAGTTTTCTTCAAATATGTCCACAAAGATCACATTAATGATTCAGAAACAAAGACCATGTTTCTACTTTTGCTACAAATAGAGCTATTACATCTAGAAAAAAGCATGGTATTTTTATACAGTCTACAAAAGTATACCTGGCTTTTTTAAAAGCTTCATTTGCAAAAATGAATAATCTTTCAGTGTGTTAAAAAATATCTCCGAATTAACATATCTGGTTAACATTTACAAATCGTATGGTAGCCGCTACTGTAAAAGATAACCGATACAGAGGATGTGACAGACAAACCTTTCTTTAAAATGGTCGCTGTTTGAAAACTCCCGAGAAATAATTCATTAAACATCTTTCAGAGCTCTAATTTATATTGAACTTTTATTTCACGCTCTTGTAAAGGTGGTGACCAATTTGTAGCCATGGTGGAATTAGAGTTCGTTCGCATGTTTGTTTTAGCCATAACTACACAATTGGCTATCTGAGCTCTGTCCACCCCGGGAATTGAACTTTTTTTCGAGTTGTAAGTCCGATATGTCGCTGAGCCATTTAGGGCGGGGGAGAGAAAGGTTTATGAAGGCAACAAAGATAAAATAAGTCACATTAATTCACTAACCTGGATACCATGATCCCGACCCACATGATGCATAACCCTTTATTTGAAATATTTTCCAAGATAGTCTTCGTTCCTTGAAGGTCAGTAAAACGACGCTGTTGTTATCCAGAAGGTTGGTCAAGCATCTAAAGATTTTAAAGAATAAAGAATGCTCTTGTAACTAACAAACTAACTTTTGATTAATTCTTTTTTTCAACCACGTTGCTTAAAAGTTATTACAGGCCGGATTGTGAAGGAGATTACTCTCAGTAAAAATGCATTATTAGTTAGGAGGTATTGCTCAAACATATAACAGCTAAATAGTTATTGAATGATTTGTTTATCATTTAATTACTCGACGAATCAATGTGCAGGTTTGCAGTAATGGAGTACAGAGTGTTTTCAAGCAAGAAACGAATCCAACTGATGATAGAAATTGGAGCTTCTTTCTTATTATATTTTGAAGCCAAATAACCTGTTACGTTTTCTGAAAATAGTAAACCTACTTAAAATCATATACCTAGTGAAAAATTAAAGACGTATATATATATATATTAATTTGGCAGGTGTATCTTTTATCCCTGTTTGTAGTTTAAAATACGTAATTTGTAACGGAAGTGGCTTTTACTATGAATAAAAGTGACATAATTTCCTGTAGTTAACATTGGTTGTTGTAAAAATTGTAAAACGACGGATTATTGTCGATAGAGAAATGTATGGTCAACGAACAATGCTCCCTCCCCTGTGACAGCTGTAAGTTTATGGACTTGAAACTCAAAAATCCGGCTTCGACTCCTCGCGCTGGACATAGCAGATATCTCAATGAGACTTAGTTCTAAAACAAACAAACATCAATGAACAACGCACTACAATTATAATAATTTTTAGGGGGATCTGAATTGGTAAGCATCGTACAGTCTTGCCCAAAATATTTGCACATTTTGTAACAAATAAGATCATTAATATTAAAATGGAATACAAATACACTCAGAACTATCAAACTGAGAAATGCATATTATATTAAACATCTACATATGTAATTTGTATAATGAGACAGGTTCTATGGACATCAAGACCGATTTATCAGAACAGCAAACAATTTTACCAGACACCTGTAAAAAAATGTAATAGACTTAAAATAAGACCCAAAACTCGAGCACTTTCGAATAGATGACTATTCTTCTTCAGGAGATCAAAGGGTCAATTCAGCATATCACCTATCACAACAATACCTTACAAAACACATATAATGACAAAATATAACATTACAACTGTCCATATTAAACATTCAGTACTTTATTGGCCGTTCTCGTACTCTAATAACCTCTGCAAGGCGACGTGGTATGTTGTCGATGAGGTTATCGATGTAATCCACCGTCATTTCATCCCAACTTTTCAAAAGAAGGCGCTGAAAATTCAGCTACAGTAGTTGGTTTAGGGTTGTGTTTAGCAATTTTACGGCTCAGTTCTGCCTCACAGTTCGCAATGAGATTACAATTTGGAGACTTTGCTGGCTATGGCAATTTTGTAACGTCCTCCTGGTCTAGATAATCCTGTACAATACGCGCACTGTGAACAGTGGCATTGTCATCCTGGAACACAAAGTTATTACCAAACCTTGCACTAGCATGTGGTAGAAATATTGTTTCCATGTGACGCCTGTAAGAGGCGCCTTTGACGTTTCCCTGGAGGATATGAAAATCAGTTTTTCCACCATGATGATTAGCTGCCCAAACATGTACTGCACCACCTATTGTGTGTCCCTCATTTGTTCTCAAAGGAAACATCGAATACAAATCCTACCATCAGCTTTAACAAGCCGAAAACGGGACTCATCTGAAAAGATGGCATGTCGTCATTGTCATAGCTTTACGTTGACATGCTGTCTTGCCCAAGTAACATGGGGACAGTGGTGAATTCTGGTTAATATCGATTTGCAGATAGCCTTTCTTGCAAAATAACCTTGTTTGGTCAGTCTTCTATTCACTATACTTCCGGATATCCTGGAATGAATGTGTTTATGCCATTCTTGTCGTAAAGTGTTGCTGCTTTCGACCTTGTCGTGTCAACCTGATCAAAACACGGCTATCTCGGGCAGTATGTTTTCAGCGTCTACTAGTAGGCTTTTCTGGAACAACGTTTCCTGTAGTTCGATGACATTTCAGGATTCTGGATACAGTACACTGGGGTACCATATTGTTTTGACAATGTCCGTTTGCTTCATACCATTTCTGGACAATCGAACAATTTGATGCCCTATAACTTCTTGCACGTGACGATGCATGACTCTACATCAAGTACAGAGAAATTTTCTGAGCAAAGCGTCGATCCGTTTCGATAAATATTTTGCCAAAAGCACACACTTTTATACAAAAAAGTGTTTAAGTGTGTTTTGACGAACAAGTACTCAAAACAACTTATACAGATCAGAATAACAACTCCTACATGTTTGCCAGTTCATACGTTACCTTATCTGTTACATATCGTGCATTTACTCAATAAATACTCCATGCATCTAGACAATACCATCAATATAGAAAAGTATGCAAAGATTTTGGCCAAGACTGTACTATATTTTGTAATTATATTTCTACGCTTTTTATTTGAAATGCATATTCGTACTTGAGGGTATAGGAAAAGCTGATTTTACCATAAAGTTAGGTTGTTTTATGATTTGTGCGAGAAGTTACACAACGGCTATCTGTGCATATCCTTCCCTAATAGACTAGAATGAAGGCAGCTAGTCTAATATAACTATTGCCATCTTTTAGACTACTCTTGCGTCATCGAATTGTGTGATATACCCGTGACTCTTAGAGCAAACCCGTGGATCTCAAAACTATGAAGTGCGTTTTTACTTTACCTGGTCGAGAGCCATGGATTCTCGAATTCACAGTCCAGGCACATTAACCAGTAGGGCACGCCGGGCTGGTAACATAAAGGAGACTGCAACAATGAAATGCAATAGAATCAGCCGTGTCGATGATGTGTATGTTTCTGAAAGTAGTTACTAAGTTGATTTTTGTACTTGTTAGTTTATTTAAGTAAAGTTTCAAATACTATTTATAATTGTATATTTTTCTTGGTTATTTGTATGTGACTCAAGAAACTAAATATGAATCATACTATTGCCAGTTTGTTACATACTGTTATTCATTGCATTTATATAGATGTTTAATTTCTTTTTAAATTAATAATATTTTTTTCCTGTCAGAAGGGATATACTTTGTATAAACATTCTCTTTTTTTTTTGCTTTTTGCGTCTCCTGTTTATGTACCAGAATCATTACAATTGAAATTAAAATTATTAATTAAGCATGGTCCTCAAAGAGTTGTCTTTCAAGAATAGATAAAACCAAAGTTAAGAGTAACAAATATTTTTATTTCTTGTTTTTGAAGTTCATATGTCATGCTGTGTTGTAGCCTATAGAGTGCATAATTCTTCTGGTGATTCATGGCATGCGCGCATTTTACTGACGTCATGACAGTACAAATTACAACGTTAAGCGTCCCATATGTAACGTCATTTTATTGTCTATTGACAGACAACACACTACTCTATAGTGGTGGAAGTGGTTAAAACAGGTTACCCATTCTTCAGCCCCCTTTCGGGAAAATTAGTTACAACATGTTGTATTATTTAGTCTATAGATAAAATGGTAGTGAACTGATTTACCCATTTAATACTAAGACCTCGGCTTCTTTTCTGTTACTCAGGCGGAAACTGCTTAGTGAGTCATTTTCGCCGGAAGAAGCACAGCGGAAGCTCGACTGAATATCTGAAAGATGTTACTTCAAGCATATGACGTTGCGAACGTTAGTTAGTTTATATTCGGATATTCCAACAAAGCTGCTCTATCGCTAGCTGACCCTAATTTTGGGTTGAGTGAAGGCAGCTACTCAACAACACCCACTACCGCTCTTGGGTCGCTCTTCTTTTCCTGAATATTGGGATTCGACCCTTGCCGTAATATCGCTTGCATAGCCTCAAAGTGCAGAGCGCGAGTTTTTATGGCGAAAAACGGGACGCGAACATGGGAGCGGCAATCTACAGTCTGGCACACTGATCACTGGGCCACATTCGTTCGCATACTATAGTATTAAAATCATTTTATTATGGAAAAATAATACATTAGAAATAGCCTTATAGGCACAGAATAAAATAGTATATTGCATTAATAAACACAAAACAGGAAGTCAGATATAGTTAAAATTATTATGAATATTTAACTTTAACTGATCCAGTTTATTTAGCCTGTGATAGCACAGAATATAGGAGATATCTAACAATAAAATTCTTTCAACAAATTACATCTAGCTTCACAAAATGCTAGAAATATGTAAACATTTTAAAAAATGGTTATAAACATTGTGGAGTTAAATATATAAGTATTTTTCTGCCTGTCAGTCGAGTAAAAAGTAAAGAGCATTCGTTTGCGTTTTCCCCAGTTGCTTCAATAGTAGTGTATGATAATCACTAAAACTGAGGCTGTGAATTGAACCTACCATAGTCAGTTTTCTCAGCGAAAATAATGTAGTAATAGTTACGTCTAAATCTTAGACACATGAATATTCAATGCAGGTTTTACTACTAAAGTACAACATCGCTGCTTTGGGTAAGAAACTGTACTAGTTCTATGTTTTATTCTATTTATATTTAGCATACTTATAGGTATGTATATATAACAAACTTCCGGTTTTTAATAGTAAAATGTATAATCAAGATTCAACATAAAATTTAATGAGAGACAATATAATATTTTCGTCGGGATAAAATAAAATAACCATTTCATGCATATAGTCACATGCTTTAATAAGCTTTGTTTAACGCAGGATAGGTGTTATCGAGGAAGTTGTGATATGTGACATTTCAGAACAGTATAGGCCGAATAAGGAGCGTAATGGCTGGTTATATGGTAAGAATAACCATGAGCTACGATTACAAATTGTTATGTTTTACATTTGCTGTGTGCTGTTTCGCTTGATGTCACTTTCAAAAACGGTTTCTAAATATGGCTTTAGTATACTTAACATTATAATCACTCGTTCCAAAAACTATACATTTATGCATTGGCTTACGATAATTGCTACATCTCGATAATAAAGATATTTAATTTTCCTGCTTTATAATTATGTGTACTTAACTCTCAGTTCATCAAAGATGACACATCTTGGAAATGTGACAAAAAGTACCGAAGCGGAAACGTTTTCCTTTGCAAAATCTCGCAAAGAATTTGTAAAATTCTAAAGAAAACATTACCACCTTTTTTATTTCGCGCAAAAAAAACCTTTTTTACTTTTTCTCTTTAGAAGTTAATATCTTGTTAAAGAACATCCGAATAATTACCGGTACCCGTGATTTAATAAATTTTACCTCTTTTACTTCTACGAACAAAGTTCTTTGAAACTCCTAACTAACCTTCTCCCACTTTCTTCGCATGAATCGTTCTGACTTTTAACAGTTAATGCGATAATGAGCTATATGCGAATGATTCTTAAATATGAACAAAATTTCTCCAAAAAAGTTCTCAAACGTTCTAGATTTCAAGAGATCTAAATCACAATGTTGAAAGAATATATTTTTTTATATTAAATTTCTAGTTAAACTATTCACAATTATTATTTAATAACATTATGGAAATAATTGTCCATATTGAGGAAGTTATCTCATAAGTAACTGTTTAAGCTGGATTAGGCGAAAAGTGAAATCAATAAAATTTTCTATGAAAATATTTTAGATTAAAGATGGTCGTATAATTAACATAGCTTATGGAGTAGCACTTTATCAATCTAAAAATGTTTCACATTTTAACAGTATGAGTTAGACATGTTTTACTGTTGTAATTCTTACAAAACAATAACTTATGTATATTTTCAAAAAGTATTTTGCGAACGTATACTCCCTTGTATTTATTACATCTGAAAAAGGATTCATTAAGAAGTAAGCTTCGACGTTTGGAATTGGAACAGTGCCAATTTGCAGTCAACACTTATCTATTATTTCAATGCACGTATTTTTGTTTAGATTAAACTGCAGATCCGAAGTTGATTTTAATGTGACCAGTATCCTTACAGTGATGGACGAATAGTGTTGTTTTAGGCTTAGTCACAAGAAACGTGAACTGTGGCTAGAGGTATGTCAAAAACAAAAAAATAAACTAATTCATTAAGTCAGTGGTCAAAACTGTTGTGTTATCGAATTCGTTGTAGTGTAACCTTGTAACAATGACCAATTTGCAATAAGTTCGTGGGTTTTTTTCTATTAAAACCAGTCAAGTTATGTTTAATTCTTGTATACACAATATTTGGAAGGACTGTTTATTTGAACTTATCACTTACAGTCGTTACATGACGAGAGAAATGGAGCCTCACATTATAACATGTAAGAGGAAACTAGTTTTTAAAATAGGAGGGATATTAGCTTAATTAATATGGTCATTTTCAGTCAGAGTATGCTTATAATCATGTATAGGAAACATAATCCTTTCTATATAATTGATACTTGAAACCGTCGGTACTTGGCGAAACTTCATAATTACAGAATTGAGGGAAAAAAAACAACAACAAAGGTAATTGTCTGTTTCACAAATACTTCATTTATTAACGACCATGGTTTCACCAGTAAAGAAATCATCAGGAAGAGACCGGAACAGTTCGTAAACAGGTTTATATATAATTCAAAAAACGAACCGGAAGAAACCTTCATATTCACCTTGAAATCGAAAAGTACAGCAACAGTGGTGTTTACCAATTAACGTATCAAGTTTGTTTGTTTTGAAGTTAAGCAGAAAGCTATACAAAGGACCATCTGTGTTCTGCCCACTACGGGTATCGAAACTCGGTTTTTAGCGTTGTAAGTCCGGAAACATACCGCTGTGCCACTAGGGAAGGGAGTAACGTGTCAAGACTGCAATAGTTATACATAGGTCAAACAGGACGTACCATAGAAACAAGAATTACAGAAAATTCTAGAATATGGAAATTAAAGAAAATGGATTCAACTTTTGCATCCCACCTTATTGAATCTAAACACAAATTTGATCCACAAAAAACTGCAGAATTTTACATATCAGTGAAAAAGTTAAAAAACTAAATAGCCTGGAAGTTTTAGAAATAAATCGAAGGTCTGAAAATAAATCAAGAAAAAATTCTAAACCACTCAACTAACTTAAGATCCTCCCCACTTCTTACCTTACTTGTCTCAAGGTGAATGTCAAGGTTACTTCTGGTTCTTTAGCTAAACATATATAAACCTATTTACAAATTATTTCAGTCTGTACCTTATGATATCCATCCATGGTCGTTAATAAATGAAGTATTTGTGAAACGTAAAATTGTCTTTTTTTTCCCCAATTTAGAATCATTTTTATTTCTGAATATCCCCACTTTTTATCACAGTTTACTAATTCCTTCGCCTAAACCTTTAACATAAATTCTTTACTCAGCAAAAATACGCAAGCTAGGCAACAATGTTTGTCGTAAGTTAAACAGTTGGGACTATCTGCAGTAATAGTGATGCCAAATAGTTTATCGTAAGTTAAACAGTTGGGACTATCTGCAGTAATAGTGATGCCAAATAGTTTATCGTAAGTTAAACAGTTGGAACTATCTGCAATAATAGTGATGCCAAATAATTTATCCTAAGTTAAACAGTTAGGACTATCTGCAGTAATAGTGATGCGAAATAGTTTATCGTAAGTTAAACAGTTAGAAATATCTGCAATAATAGTGATGCCAAATAGTTTATCGTAAGCTAAACAGTTAGGACTATCTGCAGTAATAGTGATGCGAAATAGTTTATCGTAAGTTAAACAGTTAGGATTATCTGCAATAGTAGTATGCCAAATAGTTTGTCGTAAGTTAAACAGTTAGGAATATTTGCAGTAATAGTGATGTCAAGTAGTTTGTCGATATTCACAGTAAAGTATAGAATTATTTGTTATAATTTGTGATAATTTTTTTTCATTTTACATTTCACACAAATAATTTTAGGGGCAATTTTATTGAGATATTTCAGAGCGTATCTTGTGTAACTTTGCACGAATATCCAAAATATAACAAATCAACTCTTCAGACGGCCCTGCATGGTCGTTAGGGAGCTCGACTCGAAATCTGCGGGTCGAGGGTTCGAATCCCCGTCCCACCAAACATGATCGCCCTTTCAGTCGTAGGGGCGTTATAATGTGACGGTCAATCCCACTATTCGTTGGTAAAAGAGTAGCCCAAGAGTTGTCGGTGAGTGGTGATGACTAGTTGCCTTCCCTCTAGTCTTTAACTGCTAAATTAGGGACGGCTAGCGCAGATAGCCCTCGTGTAGCTTTGCGCGAAATTCAAAACAAACAAACTCTTCAGAACTATTATAATATACGAGAGCTACAGGTAGACTTCTCCAAAAAAGAATGGATTAATTTAATTTCCAATAATCAACAATTAACAATTATAGAACTTTGTAATAGAGAACAGTAGAGTCCTGGCAAATTTCTTATCTTGCTAGATTTGTTGAAATAAAGCTCACATAAGACCTTTACTCTGTTCACTGAGAGTTTTCTTGAATGGGCATCTAGGGATAAGGGGAGTGAAGAATGTAGTAAATACGTATATTAGTTTCCATGTCACTAAAGTCTCTTATCTCTGCAAAGACGAACACGTGGTAATAGCTTTACACAAACAAAACGATATTGCAGTGCTCCGGAAATATGGACTTGGAAGGATTAGCCTCTTGTTGTCACTCACTGTTTTAAAATACTGACTGATGACTCGAGAAGAGGTATCTCGATAACAAATGGCGTCGAGGTTCAACACCTTGAAGAGGTGCGATTGACGCTATCCAAGTGCAAAGAAATAACCAATTCCAACAGGCTTCATATCTGTGGATATATATGCTAGTTTTATCTATTAGTGTAATAAATCCAATAAATGGAGGTTATTAGAAATATTTTAAGAAACGTGGGATTTATAAAGTTAGGAAAAGTTCTTGTTACAGTGAAACTTTAACGCTGGCTTCAAAAATATTAAATCATAGTCATTAAATACAAAAGTAAAAAAAAATTCCAATTGTTTTTATTAACTAGAAGTTAATTCTCTGATATCTTTCCGAATTAATTGAACTCGATTTTAAAGCATTTATTTATTTATGACAGTGCTACATAATATGTCTAGGATTAATAGTGTAAAAAATTATATTTTAGTAGTTATATTGCAGGCTTTTCTGCGTCATGTGTTTCACAAATAACAATATTTTAGAAAGTTTCAGTAAAGCTCAAAATAATTATCTTTAAAATATACAAACCTAGGAATTGCAACCAATATGAAGGAAGGAATATTATCATTAAAGATGTTGTTTGTCAAAGTGGTACTAATACTCATCTGTGTAGGTAAACACCGATATTCGAAGAGAATAAAAAATAAGACTTATATGATGGTTGTATTAAAACTGATGAACTACTAAGTAAAAGCCCCCTTTTTATATATATTCATTAAATAAAGAGAATCGAAATTATCTTTTTTTTTTTAACTAATTCACATATGGTGTTTTCTAACTTTGATCATTAAGCTCTGAATGATAAAAGGAAAACTAATATTATTGATAAAATTACAGAATTACATGATTTTCAGCAGTGAAATAAGGGAAAAAGAGATAAGTTGCAAAATATGTCTTTTTACCAATAATAAGTAGATCATATTATAATAATATTACTCATCAGTTATTATTAATAATAAATTATTTTATTACTATTGTGACTTCTCTATGAATAAGACAATAACTAAAATGAGGAAAACTTAAATGGTTCTATGGTGTATCAAAGCATTTGAAATTACCTAGGATGTAAATTATTAACTTATTAAATATATGTAATGTGTCATAAGGTGAAAACAGTTATACAGGTGCAAGATACTGACATAATGTTTATAGTTCAATCTGTAAATTATGCTATTTTAAGGGTCACCCATAAATGCGACTGATTTACTTCCATTATAAGAAGAAAAAATGGGAGATAAATTAGTCGGATACGTTGGTTTAAAAAGAGTTCTAAAACTAATAATAAATTATGATGTTTTCATTTCCAGTTATGCTGAGATTAGTAAAGTACATGCTTTCAGAATTCAATCGGATACGTTGCTTTAAAAAAGAGTTCTAAACTAATAATAAATTATGATGTTTTCATTTCCAGTTATGCTTAGATTAGTAAAGTACATGCTTTCAGAATTCAACTTTAGTTTCAATATGCAGAGCATGGTTATTCATTTGTAAGTTTCTCGTGTGTACTAAATATATAAATATACCAACTAATTTGATTTCTGGGATTTCAAATTAAATCAATAAGGTTACTAGCCACGAACTAAATGGAATGTTTATCTGTCGTATTGAAGCAACTTTTATATAGAGATGCTGGGCTTTCCTGCACATTCATGACAACAAAGGTTCGTGTAATAAGTTAGGCCATTATTGAAACATCTCCATAGTTTCATCTGTAACTTTAGTTATAGTTTGTATAGAATAGTTTCAAGTTTGTTTGTTTTTAATTATGCACAAAGCTACACAAGAGCTATCTGTGCTCTGCCCACCACGGGTATCGAAACCCGGTTTCTAGCGTTGTAAGTCCGCAGACATACCGCTGTGCCACTGGGGGGCCAGTTTCAAGTAATCATGATGTATAATTTTTGTTGTAATAAGCGAAGTTGATTTGAAATTTAAATAGCTTTTCTCTTGATCCTCAGAAGTTTTTTTTTTACTTCCAAGAACAATCGTTTTAAGCATTATGTTTTCTTGTTCCTTGTTTTTGAACTCAGCTGCTTATCGCATTTCGACTTTTTCAAGACAACCTACACAGAAATCTAAATCTACCACTAAGATAACTAGATAAAGTAATCACCTGGTTCTAAGCAGGGATCGATTTATTTATTACAATGAAATCTCAAGCGTCTTTCGAAGTTACGTTCTATTCCTCTCATTCTTTGACAAGCATACTTAAAAAAAAATTATCGTCCGCGCAAATAGTATTTTTCCCAAAAACTTTGTTGAAGGACACATCTTACCCAAACCTTCTGATCGTAGTTAATTTCACAGTCGAGATAACTTTTCTATGTAACATGTGATCAGTTATAATGTAAAACTCTAGATCAGTTGGGTTAACTATAAAACCTAATAAAGGTATATAAAAGATCCTTAGCTGATAAGAAACTAATAAGAAGATTAGAAAGGTTTTACTTTTTTTTGTATTTCATATAAATCCTTCAGTATTTCCAAAACTTATCATGCAGTACGTTTAGAGTTTAAATTATTTAGAAAATATTTATGAAAATTACAGGAATTAGAAACAGCGGTTAATATTTTCAAGGTTAAACTCTTTTGATTACCCGTATTATTTTGAAAAGAAATATTCCATACATGAAAATATTGAGTACTTTCAGAACAGCTCTTTCTGTCCCTGTCTTACAATAATTATTTACAATACTAGTTCACTATAAAATATATTGTGCTTCAGTAAATTAGCATTGATGTTGAAGTTCTGTTTAAATATAGTTCGAAATGCTCGATTGGTGTCCATTAGTATGTAGATTATATAGAATTATAATAAAAACGTTTTGTGACTAGTAATTTGTGTTTGTTTGTTTGTTTTGAAGTTCGCGCAAAGCTACACGAGGGCTATCTGCGCTAGCCGTCCCTATGTTAGCAGTGATAGATTAGAGGGAAGGCAGCTAGTCATCACCACCCACCGCCAACTCTTGGGCTACTCTTTTACCAACGAATAGTGGGATTGACCGTCACATTATAACGCCCCCACGGCTGAAAGGGCGAGCATGTTTGGTGGGATTGGGATGCGAAGTGACTAGTAATGAGGCATTTATTTACTAGTTCTCTGTCAAATTGAAAAAGAGTAGATGTCTGTTTCAACCAAAAGAATCGACTGCTTGTAAACCATGCTCAAATTAAGATATCACGCTGATAACATCTTCTGTCTTACGAATACAATCCTAATTTCTGAGTCATTTTCATAAATTTATAAACAAAACCTTTTCGTTGATAAATCAGCTTCATTGATGAGAAAAGGCAGTTTTGAAACTACACATTTTACGGGTAGAAATTTCAGATTCAATATTTTTTTTTCACTAAGAAACTTTTTTATATTTTGGTTTGTTCTTAAGTACATATTTCTATTTATTATTTAAAGATAATTGATTCAAAATAAATCGCAACCGTAGTGATTAATTTTTTTTTCCCAACAAGTAAGAAACATGTTATTAATTAAACAAATTGAATATTCACTATTAAATAAAGTATTGCCAAAATCCTCTTTTGCTTATTATGGACAATATTTTTTCTATCGAATGTGCTGCGCATTTGGAACTGTGTATGAGATGTTAGAAACTTTTTGTAAGGATCGTGTAATTACTTTGGTAGAATACTGCAAAAATTGTGGTTTCTTAAGCTCCAAAATATTCTCTAATTAGAATCAGTAAAGAAGAAGAAGTCTGGCATCAGTTAGTACTGCATGAATCTCAAGATGCTTTAGAATACTTGCCAAGATTTACTGCAATTGTAATTCGCGCCTTTAGTGTGTAATGAGGTGGAAAGATGGCAGGAAAGGATTTTATACTTGGAAAAAAAAACTTTCAATATCTCTGATTTGCAAAGATACAAAGAAAAAAAATCTTTCTTTCTTTAGAGGTTACATCTTTTAAAAATCCAATGGTCTTTATGTAAATCTATAGGTATTTTACAAGCTTCAACAAATAGTCTTTAAGTAAATCTATTGGTATTTTACAAGCTTCAACAAATGGTCTTTAAGTAAATCTATAGATATTTTACAAGCTTCAAGAAACGGTCTTTAAGTAAATCTATAGGCATTTTACAAGCTTCAACAAATAGTCTTTAAGTAAATCTATTGGTATTTTACAAGCTTCAACAAATGGTCTTTAAGTAAAGCTATAGGTATTTTACAAGCTTCAATAAACGGTCTTTAAGTAAATCTATAGGTATTTTACAAGCTTCAACAAATGGTCTTTAAGTAAATCTATAGGTGTTTTACAAGCTTCAACAAATGGTCTTTAAGTAAATCTATAGGTATTTTACAAGCTTCAACAAATGGATTTTAAGTAAATCTATAGGTATTTTACAAGCTTCAACAAATGGTCTTTAAGTAAATTTATAGGTATTTTAAAAGCTTCAACAAATGGACTTTAAGTAAATCTATAGGTATTTTACAAGCTTCAACAAATTTTGAGTGAAAGTTTCAGTTTCTATTTTCAAAATTAAAAAAAACAACTTATACTGACATGACGAATTTAGGTTCATTATCTAGCCTATTTAGTTTTGAACATATTAATTATTAGAATGTGAATAAGTTAAACGCCGATCGTATCCTCATAATAAATGTTCGAAAAAAGTCATATCGTTAAGTATAATCGTGACTTGGTATGTAAACAATAACATAGCATATAGTCCATGGTACTGAACAATCCAGTGTTGAATGAGTGTGACATCTTTTCACTATTCTGTGGCCCGGCATGGCCAGGTGGTTAAGGCACTCGCCTCGCAATCTGAGGGGCGCGGGTTCGAATCCCTGTCACACCAAACATGCTCGCCCTTTCAGCCGTAGAGGCATTATAATGTGACGGTCAATCCCACTATTCGTTGGTAAAAGAGTAGCCCAAGAGTTGTCGGTGGGTAGCTGCCTTCCCTCTAGTCTTACACTGCTAAATTAGGGACGGCTAGCGCAGATAGCCCTCGTGTAACTTTGCGTGAAATTCAAAAACAAATTCTGTTGCAAAAGTGGCATCAATTTATGGCAAGCATCGTCACACAGAAGCATTATTCGTACTTTTTTATATATCTTAAAAGGGAGACGTAAGTTATTGACTTCCATTTCTACCCACTCATGCACTTAATACTAGCTATCACAGCAGGAAAAGTATTTTTTACCCTTCTCCATGGCATTTTGAAAAATTAGTCTGATGCAATGATAGTTCGATGCTGCTTAAGAATTTATGAGAAATGATATATAAATTTTGTTTTATGATCTCTAAGGATATCATGCATTGTCTATGAATATATTATCAAGAGATGTAAGGTACTTACAAAAAAAAAGAACGCATTTGACAAATAACTCTACACGATCACAAGACTTTTCGTGAAGAGCTCACTATTGATGACAAATATACCAGGCATATAGTTATATAAAAAAAGCTTTTACAGCTGGAACTACAGAATGAAATGGTTTTGCTAACGTTTTTATCAATGCATACTTTTGGTATTTGATAGTTAGAGTTACTCATGAAATAGTTCAATGAGTTGCACTGTGGCGATAAACCATAGTTAACAGCTCATTTGTATAAGTGTAAGCTATTAAGCATTTAACTATAAGCAAATGTAAGCTACTGAACAATTAAGCATAAGTAGATTTAAGCCATTGAACTGTTAACCATAAGTAAATAAAAGTTACTGAACCGTTAATCATAAGTAAGTGTAAGCTACTGAGCTGTTAATCATAAGTAACTGTAAGCTTCTGAGCTGCTAACCAAAAAATTTACATTTACTTATGATCAACAGTTCAATAGCTTACATTTACTTATGATCAACAGTTCAATAGCTTACATTACTATTGAACTGTTGATCATAAGTAAATGTAAATTATTGAGCTGTCAACCATATTATAATTTACTCTTTTATCAACAGAAAAGTTCAAAAACTCCTTCTGCTGGATCATGTGTTCGTTAATTTCTGAAAAAAAATTTTTTTCCGATGTGTACATAACCAGTACCCTATTTAAAAATATACGTTTATACAGCCGTAGTATAGTTGGATACAATCAAGTGTAACCATACCTGAAAATTATATAGATCGAATGAAGTTAACAGCATTCATAAAATACTAGGAACTAGCTAGCATGCATTAGCCAACTTAAATTGAACCAGTATGAATGTTGGCAACTACAACCCGCCCAACATTTTAAGTTCTACATGTTGTTTTACCGACTTTATTAAGCTGTGGTGTCAATAGATGATTTAAAAGGTGACAAAACATGATATTTAAGTCCTATTTTTGTAGTTTTTAATACTTATTTAATACTTTAATACAAAAATACAAATTCTAGACAAATTGTTATGAGAAACATATTGATAATTCTTAACTAATGAATAAACACATTATCGTTGTAGTTAGCAAGAAAAATAAATATGAAGCTGATTCATTAGGTGTCCGAAGAGGGCGCTTCACTGATTTCTTGTCATGTTTGTCTGAGAATTTGTTTGTTTGTAGTTAAGCGCAAAAGTACACAACGGACTTTCTGCGCTGTGCCTATCACAGGTATCGAAAACCGGTTTTTAGAATAAAGTCCGCAGACTTACCGCTAGCCGCAAGAGGGCTTGTCTGAAAAAAACAACAACAAAAAACATATACACCTTTGTTTTTCCCGAACGTTAATGATGTTATTATGTTAAAGTTTGGAATCACTTTTTGTAAATTACGTTAATACAAATTTGTGAAAGGAGGGAGGTTTCACAATGTTTATGCCATTTTTTGAAAAAGTCTTGATTTAATTTAATTCTCTCCCCCAACTGTAAGGGTGATTTAAGTTCGGGAAAATAATCTTTGAAAAATCCAGCAAATTACACTTAGGATTTAAAATATAAATGAATGATTTGTACATATTTGAAATAGAAAAACAAGTGTTCGCAAATAAAAGTCTCATGGATATAGTGTTATTGTGCAATGTATGTAATAAAACTTTGTTTGTTTTGAATTTCGCGCAAAGCTACACGAGGGCTATCTGCGCTAGCCGTCCCTAATTTAGCAGTATAAGACTAGAGGGAAGGCAGCTAGTCATCACCACCCACCGCCAACTCTTGGGCTCCTCTTTTACCAACGAATAGTGGGATTGACAGTCATATTATAACGCCCCCACGGCTGAAAGGGCGAGCATGTTTGGTGTGACGGGGATTCGAACCCGCGACCCTCAGATTGCGAGTCGAGCGCCTTAACCACCTGGCCATAATAAAACTTTGATAAAAGATAACGAATAATAAATTGACACGTCTAAATGAAAATGTTTCTAGTTTATTTTCTGCGACGTTTCGAGCAGACGCCCTTCGTCAAGAATTATAAAACCACACATACGTATAGGTATAAAAGTATCGGAACGACCATTGTTTTTATAATATTTCCATACTTTAAACACCCAGAAATTGTGTTTGATTAATTTTATTTATGTACATATCAATAAATTCTATAGAACTGCCGACTGCAGAAAAATGCAGTTTTATTAAATATTGAAACATGAAACAAAAATAACAATATTACCATTTAGCAGATCTGCCCTTTGCATTATTTTAGACAGAAACACGGTTACACATCGTATTTACAAGATCTAAAATCTGGGCCTGTGTGATTTCTTATCACTTATGTTGAAGAACTTGGATACGGTTGATTGAAACGTTTCAGAGGAAACGATCAGGGATGGAACATGCATGCTTGAGAAAGTTCATATTGGTCTGAGTACAAGAGAATGGTATGGCCTTGATCTTCATGCCATCGTTTTTTGACCTAGACTGAGTACGAAAATAGTGTATTATCTGGTAAACTGATAACTTAATTTTTATGTAGACAAGTAGAGGGCTTTATTCCAGAACTGTAATGTTTTGAGCAGCCGTGATCATTCCTCTGCATACCACCAGCTGTGGTCAGCTGCTCAAATGGCCCATAGACTAAGGTCAGGTAGTTAGGGAGCTCGACTCGCAATCTGCGGGTCGCGGGTTCGAATTTCCGTCCCACCAAACATGCTCGCTCGTTCAGCCGTGGGGGCGTTATAATGTTACGGTTAATCCCACTATTTGTTGGTAAAAGAGTAGCCCAAGAGTTGGCGGTGGGTGGTGATGACTAGCTGCCTTCCCTTACACTGGTAATTAAGGACGGCTAGCGCAGATAGCCCTCGTGTAGCTTTGCGCGAAATTACAAACAAACAAACCATTAATGTCGACGTACGATGTTGCTTACAGTAAGAAGTGGCTTCTGTTTAACTACTCTGCCTTTGTAGCCCATATCATGAATATAACCTTTGATGATATTGGGGCACGCTTGAATCTGTCCTGCAACAGTTGTGGCCGTTTGACATGGGTCATTCTCTACACTTCTTCTCAGAGCATGAAGGAGCCATGCTGTTGGTTTTGGGTATAAAAACTGTTATCTGATACAACTATAACCGCAATGCTATTCTAATCACTGTGGACAACAGTATCGCAGTTGACCCATAACATATTAATTTTTTTCATCGGATGTACTTAAGCTAAATATTTCAAAATATCTTTAGACTTTCAAATAAATCTATGAAATGTCTTGCAACATGAAATAGATATACATACAGTCTTTGAATTTTATCGTTTATTCAACTATATATGAATTTACACATACTCAAACGAATCTACACGCCTAAATATAATAGACCCACAAGTATAGGTATAACTGAAGAAGTCTACAAGATACAGATATAAGTATATCCCGTGCATTAACCATATTTTTACGAGTTCGCATAGTCAAAATCAAAGATAGAAATGTATATTTTACTTTGTAATTTAAATTTTGTTGAGATGGCTTGCTTTAAAAATTATTAGTTGTGTAATCCTGTAACAACGACAAAGGAAACAAATTGACCTAAAACCACATATGCAAGCCTAATGAAGTGATTAGATAATTAAAAACTTATTCAACGACCTATATTCTTTAGACACTGCCCCCAGTGGCACAGCGGTAAGTCTGCGGACTTACAACGTTAGAAACCGGGGTTCGATAGATTGCGTAGCTTTGTGCTTAATTACAAACAAACAAATAAACATTTAAACATTAGGCTTACTCAACTAATAGAAACTAACCCCCAAAATGCTTAATACTGCAAGATATAATTTCAAAACATATCCCATAATGCCTCAAATGAACGGTATCTTTCTCAGCCTTGCGCTTATGGCTTTAAGCTGATTGTTTTTTTTAATGGAATTTCAGTGTTTTAGAATTTCAGTCAAAAATACCCAATACCACAATACATATACGCAAGTTTGATAAAATGACTACAGGTTAGTAAAACTTCTCTTTTTCTATGGAAATTCTTCAATCAAAATACATATGGAGCCTTAGGATTTAACGCATCATTTTTAAAATTAATTTATCAAATTATATGTCTTCACAGAATATTTTGCGGAAGAAATTTACATTATCTGTGATACTTCATTTCAATGAGAATGTTAATTAAAGAACATAGAAATAAGACGGTAGGGGGACAAAATATTGGAATTCGTTAACATGTCTAGTATTTCGATTTTCACGTGAACAAATTTTGTTGAGGTTGAATGTTTTCGTTATTTTTTAAATCATAAAAATCTAAAGGCTTTCCACGTGTTTAGTAAACCGTTCTTACAATAATAACTGGCAGCTCGAAATGCTCTGTTAAAATACGTCTGTACTTATTTTGAAAATTAAATATTTTTATAAAAGCGAATAGCAATAAATTTATATGAGTTGTTTTAACTCTACCAAACCTCCAACTATCGTTTAAAAATAAAAGCTCAGGATTTTTTAAGCATAAGAATAATTCGATTTAGACCTGATGAGATGTGAGATCAGTTTCATTCTGGCATTAAGGAAAATTCGATTTTCTGTGCATTCCCTCTTAAAGGAGTATTGGATGAATTAAAATAAACTTCTCTACTCATTGCTAAGTAGGACTTAGTTTTACTGTAGTTTTTAGCCACTCAGGTTTAATTATTTTATAAACTGCTGTAACTTGCATATTAAATGAAGTTTGATTGTTTGTTTGTTTGTAGTTAAGCACAAAGCTACACAATGGGCTATCTGTGCTCTGCCCACCACGGGTATCGAAACCCGGTTTCTAGCGTTGTAAGTCCGCAGACATACTGCTGCGCCACTGTGGGGCCCGTTAGTTTGAACACTGGCCACTAGTGTGCTTTATGTTATCGCTTAGCAGCTTTATCTAGTATCTTTACAGGATTTTAAGTGTAAGTCATTTTAATTTTTCTTTACCTTTTTCATTTTGGTTTTACGAATAAATACATCTACGAACAATGATTCTGTTTTTAAAGGAAAATATAAAACGTATTCAAAGCTATATAACATATATATATACCTGTGAGAAAGCTTGATTTCATTTCGAGATTTGACTTAATGTATGTACATCTCTTTATATACAATACTCATGTCCTGTATATATCTTACACCTGAGGTATAATATATATACATATAAGTTATTGAAGTTGCCTATCTAAAAGGATACGTGTGATTGAAGCACTTTATAATATACAAGTTATGAAGTTACCTATCTAAGCTTGTCTTATAGATAAACGTATCGAAACGTTCTATGTATCTACAATAAAAAGAATTATACGATATTACGTGTTTAGTCGTCAAGATTCATATGTATTTCTCATATTTTTTTCAGAATATAGATAATCTCAAAATCAAGAACTATCAAATTTTTGATTAATATTATAAGGGCACAATACATTATATATTTATTTTCTAAAATGTCTCTTCTGTCAAGTGTAACTATGGCAACTGAAAGTCATGAGTATATTGACAATAAATCGGGTTACTTTTCCTATCCCATTCATAACACTTCGGGTTTATAGCATTAAAAAACAATTCTCTGTTCAACGAAGTAAGAAATAGAGGGTTCGTCAGCTCTAAGAGAGCACGGAGAAAAATAAGATATCTTAAAAATTGATTAAAGGAATTGCTGTTGCATTAGTAGGCTTAGAGAATAAAGATATTTATATAGAACGATGCAACGTGCTTATTGGTTTTCGTTCTCTAATGAGGTTTTCGAAGTATTTGTTAGTGAGCGTATGGTTTCGCTGTTCGTATTTGAAACACAAATTATATTCTAAAAGATGTTTTTGTTAATGTTTCATGTTTTGAAAATAGTTAGTGATTGTATTAAACATTTATTATAGAAAATACCCCTATACATGTATTCAAGCTCTCTTGTAGCAAAACAACAACAACAACAAAAAATACACGGTTATTCCAACTTCAAGTTAGTTGTGTTGGTTCATATGTCCACCTCCATAACAAAAACAGAATTTTATGGTGCTATTTTGATTTATTTTAATTTGGGTTTCTCATTTATTAGGGATAGTGTAACATTAGGAAAATTAGCTTGAATAAAAGTACGATAACTTTAACAGTACATATTCTAGTATAATGTGTGAAAATAAGAAGAAAGTGAATGTACGAAGATTTCGGTACACTGGAGTTACTATTCAAGCACCTCTGGTCAGTTCTTGGCTGAACATCTTTACTACTTGTGTTTTCATAGCAGGTCAGTTAGAAGCGTTAGACATAACTGTTTAAAATGTTTAATCATAAAATATCTATAAAAATAAAGAAAACAAAGTAAATGTTTTTTTTTATATAAATTCAAATTCTAGTATAAATAAATTCAAACATATTTAATGTTAAGGTAAACCACATTGATTATGACTCATGGTAAGAAGTTTCAGGTGTTTACAGTGTGTCCTTTTAGCTATCACTTAAATAAAATATAAAATATTACTCTTCATATTTACATTAGTCCTAAGCCTGTGCAAGTTATTCACAAGGAACGACTTATTCACAACGTATTGTCAGATTAAGTTAACTTTCCTATTTCTGATTTTAATAAGCATAGGTCGAGCTCCTATGTAACATCTTGAAATTGAAATCTGCAGGAAAATAATTATTGGAGGATTAATTTTTGTTTCTCTTCGGTTATCTCAGATAATGATACGTTTTTGTTTTTGAGTGAATTTTTCTAATTAGTTTCTTCAACGTTAATCCAATCAACGCTAGCGGACTCAAGCTGTCGTTCTGCATGATGTTTCTTCCACTTCAGTTTTCGTTTTGTACTTTTGCATCACTACGAGTGTTGATGATATATTTTCTTCTCTATAATGCAAATTGCAAGTGATGTCATTGCCATTTCCTTACTGAAGTAGATTTGTTGTAATAAGTCATGTGAAAATGCTAATCTATATTTAGTTTAATTTTTAGTTAATGTTGTTGAAATCTTGTTTGATAGTTTCATGCTGTACGTGACATGATGATTTAAACATATACTCCTTATGATATTTAACTATATATCCTAACAGGCCTGTCAACTGCAGACAATTAGCAAACATGAAAATCTAAAATACGTTTCAAGGATTATAAGCTGTTATGATATTCCTTTTTTTTAACACAAAGATACGCAATGGACTATCTGCGCTCTGACCACGGCGGGGAATTGAATCCTGGAATTTACCACTGTAAGTGTAGAAACTTAATGCTGTTACCTGGGGACTTATGACGTCTTCTAATATTACAAATCGTGTTACGACAGCTTTTTTAAAACCTCATTCCTAAATAGATCATTATAGGTTTCAAGCAAAAAAGTTACATTGAAAGCATTTCCATCACAATTGCCCTATAGTATGTCCGAGAGCTTGTAACACTAAAAATCGAGCTACGATATTCGCGGTGGGCAGATCACAGAAAACCCATTGTGTAGCTTTTCGCTCAACAACAGAATAACATACAATCAAGTATAGTTTATTCATTTATAATTCACCACCAGCGACAATTCATCCGATTTAAATAAATTAAAAACTACACAACATCGTGATTGTGAGAAGGGTAGTAACGCCGAAACATGTAGAACTGACCAATGAGCATGGCGCTATTTTAAATAAATTATTACGCACTTTAAAACTGACCAATGAGCATGGCGCTATATGAATTAAATAAACTAAAATACCGTAGCGTTTAAAGTGCGTAACAATTTATTTAAAACAGAAATACCATATTTAACAATATCCGTTCGACTTGTTGGATTATAGCATCCAAGGAAAGTTAGTTTAGTCACAAGTCTTATTAATCTCTGGCTGTGAAATGTTGAGAGTGAAAAAACAAACAAACTGTAATAGGAATATTTTTAAAACTATGTCGTCTATACATCAATACTACTATGTCATATCATCTTTTAAATAACGCTATGAACATCTCTCTAGAACTTTTCACATACTGAATATGACGTAAGTTTGTATGTGTTCTTGTAATTTATAGCAATTTACAGTATTAGAGACAACCGTCATAAGTCCTCAGGTAACAGGGTAAGTTTCTGGTAAAATGCGTGGTTCCAATCCCCGCGATAGACAGAGTACATATAACCTATTGTGTAATTCTGCGCTAAAATATTAATAAGAACAACATCAATTGCAGTAATAGGTTTCAATAATTCAATATATTTTTAGATAGTTATGGTATGATTAGCTGGATTAACGTACAACATTAAGTTTGTTAAATATTAATCACTTAATTAGACAAATGTAATAGACATGGTGCACGAAGTTTACATGTGACAATTCTGTTCCTGTGCTTGATAAATACGCTAAGCATATCCAACCTCGTCATGTGTTTCTGGGTTAAAGGCCGAAAACACCGCTGGCAGCGAGGGTACCCAACCTGATGAGCTAAAGCAAAGTGGTCATAGAAGTTTATAATTAAGAATATTTATTATTAATTGTAATCATTATTGTAGATTTTTATCAGGACTTCTGGTAGAGAGTATTACATAAATATGTTTATATAGTGTGTACTGCTTATTGATTACAACTTAATCGTTTCTTTAAACTGAATTTGATATTTTTTCTCTCTATAAGCTATAGTTCCATTACCTACTTATTACAGTCACTCATTCTGCGGCTAACGACTCAAACAGTCTCCCCACCTCTGTATAAACGTGCATCTGATTATATCTAGCATTATACACGTCAAGACCATTATTAAATTACAGTATAGTTGATAACAATATACATATATTCTAATTTGTACATAGAATAAAATAGCCAAAATAATGTATATCTACTGTATGTAATACTGCTTACACAAACACGTATGCAGGAAAACACGATTTACTCGTATGTAGTTACTACCATAACTTAAGTCTTCACAGCATAGATAATCTAATCTTTGCAATACTGCTTGACAGGATACGACAAGTGACATAGAACTTTCAATGATCAGTATAGGAATGCTGTCAGAATGCTTTGGAGTTCAAATGTGAATTTCTGTTAAATATAGACATGCAAATAAATGTCCCTTTTTTCATTCTTTTTACCTGTAGCGAACTCTCTGACGAGATATTTATGTAATGCTGTAGACGTTGTTTAACCTTTAGTATTCCTTATAATATTGGTAAGTTGCAAATACAGGTACTTGTGTATGGAGCAAAGTAGAGGGCCAACGTGTAAATTTACTTTAAACCTCTAAAGAATAGGAAATTAGGGTATAAATAAACAATATTCTTTACAGATATCATATCTTTACATATTATTGAAAAATACAAATACAAATAGGTACCACCTACCCTCTTTAGTCTGAAATTAGTATTCCTGTACACTATAGTTTTATTAGATGTATTTTTTTTGTATAGGTACCACCTACCCTCTTTAGTCTGAAATTAGTATTCCTGTACACTATAGTTTTATTAGATGTGTTTATTTTGTATAGGTACCACCTACCCTCTTTAGTCTGAAACTAGTGTTCCCGCACACTATAGTTTTATTAGATGTATTTATTTTGTATAGGTACCACCTACCCTCTTCAGTCTGAAATTAGTTTTCCTGTATATTATAGTTTTATTAGATGTATTTATTTTGTATAGGTACCACCTACCCTCTTCAGTCTAAAACTAGTAACCCTGTACACCATAGTTTTATTAAATGTATTTATTTTGTATAGGTACCACCTACCCTCTTTAGCCTGAATCTAGTAATCCTGTACACTATAGTTTTATTAGATGTATTTATTTTGTCCTAAAATTATGGTTTTTCTTTATTTTAACTGTTAAACACGATATTGTGCTCTTCCAGTCTTTCTACTATGGAAAAATAAACCTGAGGTATTCATTAACAAACCTGTTCTTACCTCTAAACATCAAAGATTGATGTGCCAGATTGGTTGTGTTATTAATGTTTTGTTCTTTGCGAAATGAAGGAATTTAAATGATACTTCTGTTGTTTATAAAAACAGTACATAATATACATGTATATGCTTAACATTTGGAACACTCTTATAACATGGTTCAGCCAATGTCTCTAAATATTTTTGAAAACCAGAAAAAATATTACTTTACCCAGAAATTATAAGAGATTCTGGCAAAAGATAAAGTTAAATTTTAGGTTTAACTTGATTCTAACTTTCGAAGCTTTGCTAGTGCGTTGATATTTGTGAATTATGATAAAATATATTTAATTGATTAAAATTAAGCGATAGTAAAGAAAAGTTTTTTAACGTTTTCCATTGTGCGAAAAACAAAAATAATATAATAAACTTCTGCTCAAATTATGGATGCAAATAAAACTTGCGCAAGAAATAATTACTGTTTCTAAGCATGTGTGATAAATAAGGTTCACCATTTAATAAAAATTAAAACACTTCGTATCATTTGACGTTGGTTTGATAACACATAAGTTAACATGCGTTTTCGATCACCATGTACTTAAGTTTGAACTGATCTGAGAACGAAGAAAGCTGTATAAGCTATAAAATGTGTTTTCTAACTTTTACCAATGTTGAATCAAAAATAATAAACTACAATAAAAAACAAACTTTTATTATAAAAGCTAGTTTTGAAAAGGAAGACCAGAATATGTTGTTTTGGAAACAAGTGAATTTTATAGTTCAGAAACTATGAAGACGAGTCCACATAAACTGGCCCCTAGTGGCACAGCGGTATGTCTGGGGACTTGCAACGCAAGAAACAGGGTTTCGATACCCGTAGTGGTCAGAGCACAGATAGCCCATTGTGTAGCTTTGTGCTTTACTTCAAACAAACAAACTACATAAACTAACCACAATGAAAAACAAAGTCTTTAAAGTGTCTTGAGATACTGTCTACAACATTTAAGTAATTTTTTTTCGAGACAACCTAGTATACTTAGGTATGTAACACATTGATATCATAACAAATCAAAGCGAGTTCGGATCCGAATTAAGAGAACGAAGATGCTGATAATGCTTTGTAGATGGTTTTGCTTACAGCTGTGTTGTAAGTATTCAGTGTTGAGTTGTTTCTGACATATTTCCATTTTAGCATGAAAACATTACAAAGAATCTTACCTAGTGCATTTTGTGACTGTTAAAGGTAATCTTAGTATGTTAGATATGCACACAATAAGTTACGTCAGTTATCTGTTCATTGTATTTCATGGTATATATATCTATGTAATTTCATACGGTTAAGGCACAATTAAATAGTGTAACACATATAGGACAGAGCACAAAACACAGAAAATGAATATTTTGGAATAAAAGAGCTAATTATAGAATAAGGCCCACACACATAAGTGAAAGCTACACCGTTAACCAAATTATCCTCTGTTCTTAACCTTCAAATGTGAGATTACTTAGAACATATGATCAGGAACATTTACTATTGCTCAGTCTACAACATTTAACACCTAAAACTACTGTTCATTGTAAACAGCAGCTGTGAGAAAGTAACTTCACTTAATGAAAAAGAAAATAATGTTTATAAAAAACAAGCCACAGGCATTATTATTATTATGTTGTTGTTCTATCGTGAAACACTGCAATGAGCTATCTACGTTATGTCCAACTCTGGGAACTGAATCTCGAATTTTAATATTGTAAGTCCAGAAACTTAACACTGTCCCAACGGGGAACCATAGATTTGAATAAATATTTCTGGGCATCCATCACGAATATTAATTTTAGGGAATCCATAGATCTTTGTTTAGTGTTTATAATGTCGTGTATTTATCACAAGCAAGACAAATTTCGTTTTTTAAGTGCATGCTTTTGAATACAGGTGTCCTACGTATATATTAACTGTTTTGGTTTAAAACCAGTTGTGACATAGTTTACTTCTTCATACAGAAAGTCTTATTAGGTGAACGTGAGGTCACAGCATCTAAAAATGGTACAGTGATATTTCTTTCATCTTTTGCCCTTCAGTAGCTCAGCGGCAAGTTAATGGGCTTTTAACGCTAAAAATCGATACCCGTGGTGGCAGATCACAGCTAACCCCTTGTTTTTACAGCTAAACAAACAACTTTCCATGTTCAGTTGGAACTGAATATAGCACTAAAAATGTAGATGATCAAAAGCATGATTACAAATTTTGGCTAAAAACAGAAAACACTTTATCTACAAGTTTGTGCTAAATCTTTACATAATCATAGAACACGTTATGAGTAGCGTTTTATCCCATTCCTAGCTTTGCTATGTTTGTTGAATAATAAAAAAAACGTACAACAATTGTTTCTAAATAAACTTCTAAAAAGGAAGTACTGTTGCTTCTAAAATATTGTTCACACCTTCAGATTTATGAAATAGTTAAGCTGTTTCAAGTTTGTCTCAGCTGTTTTAATAATTAAATTAACAGTGACTTTCGAAACGAAAATATCTATACCAGAAATATTCATATCTTGGAATTCATCAGCAGTACACAAGAGTTACGAAAAAATATGGACTAAAATTTTTAATCGAATTTGTAGAGAGCGAATACATAGAAACACAAATGAATGAAATAATTAGTACAGCAAATAATGTTTTAAGTTATAAGTTACTTCAATAATACCAAGCTTACTTGGCTCTCACACCACTCAAGACAACCAACCTTATGTGCTTAGCATATACGAATTGGAGTGTTTCATGAGATTGTTTATAAATCTGAGCGTCTAGTTTAATATCGTGGTGGTCAGAGGTGAAGTTGGTTGAAGTACTACACTGTTGTAATTAAGAGAATAAATTCTGAGTTATTTTCTTTAAGAATAACAGATATATTGGCCAAGATATCTTAAGTTTCTTTGTGGTATTTGCATTTTTTTGTATTTATAGAAAAGATATGATAGTTTTGAACTAATGATCAGAGGAAAGACAGCTAGTCAGCAGCTCCCTATCAATCTTCTTATCCTACGGGATTGTCTGTCACTCTTATAATGCACCTACATTTTAAAGTGCAGGAAATATTTAGTAGTGCCTCAAGGATTTCAATACAGCTCGCCAGCTCCGACATCCAGAGCTCTAATCATTTTTGTGCTACCTATGCAGTTTGTGATTATTACGAACAGTTCAAGATAAAAGTTTTATTTATTAATTATACTCTGTGATCAGTTTTAATACAGCGTTTTTACCTTAACACTATTTCTTTTTGTTTTGCATTAGTACCAATGTTTCTACAATAATTGTTAGTTTTAAACGTGAAACATTGTATGTTTGAAAAATCCACATCTGCTCTTCAGTTTTAAGTTCTAGTCTTACTTTACATGCGAGGCTTGTGAATAAATAAATATTTATTCCGGTAAACGATGTAGCCAACAATGTATGGTTCTTACTTCCACAGGCACCTCTTCTACTATCATATATTTTATCTTTCCTACTCCAGTGTAGTCTTTTTTGGTGCGTGTCCACCATTTATGTGTGAAAATCTACTTGTTTCTGTCTTAGTTGTTTGAAAGTAACAGCAAACATATACATATCTAAATTTCTGTGTGTGTTTTATGGGCTCTCTTCTTCAGATTTTAGATCAATGTTCCACAGAATTAATAGAAGTTATTGATACATTGTTACTTCTTTATAACTAAAGCACAATTTTTGATAGCATTGCTGTCTTTTATTAATTAAAAAAGTGTCGTTCCATAGAATAAAATGTAACTAGTATGTTACGAAAATTATATCTATATAACTGTAATAGCACTGTCTGTTGTATGTCCATGTAACTTCTTTACAGGGTGTGGATGGATCTTCACCAAAACTGGTATGAAGGTTCATTAAGTCCATGGGGAGATACATACAAAATTTCAGTTTTGTATTTTGCAGTTTTTTATGGGCGTTTTTTACAATTACATATAAGGGAAGCAACGTTTCATGTCGTAAGATAACTTTCATTAATCATGAATTTACATAACTTCCATCCAGGGGACGGGTACACAGGCTAGTTTGAAATACAACTGTAATTGGTCTTGTGTGTTGGTTTTGTGCAAACAATATGTTTGTTGTTAGATATCTGCACTTTGATTTCTATTCTTGAATTCTTTCTTCTTTAGAACACATTGATTAGTTCAGCATCATTCCAATCCCCAGGTGCACAGAACTTGACCTTCAATCAAATACATTTACTTTTTTTTATATTTGATTTTGATAACTTGCTTGCTTTCCGAACTTTGCGCAAAGCTGATTGAGGGACATCTGCAGTAGTTGTCTGTAGCCATGACATGATAGACTAGAGAGAAGGCAGCTAGTCAACGCCAGCCACCACCAACTCTTGGGCTACTCTTTACCAACGAACAGGTGGATTGACCGTCACGTTATAACGCCCACATGTCATGTGACGGAGTTCGATCCCACGACCCTCAGATTGCGAGTCGAGCCCCCTAACCACGGCCATACTTCACTTAGCATGAAATAATGGGAAAAAGGAGATATTCAGGTGAGTTGAAATTGATAGACTGTACCATGTAATGATAGTGTTTAAGTTTACTGCATGTCCTGGTCTGTTGTGACATATGATAACTTTGTCCCCCTTGTATAATATGTACTCTTACAAAAGCGAACAAATGGAGACAGATCTAAAACATTTAAAAAAGCAGTGTTCTATTAGATTTATGAACTATTACTATGTAAATAGCAAAAGAGAAAAATATTATCTTGAAGACGGCCTCGTTGTATTCTCTTTAGTCGAAGAGAAGATCATACAAAACTTTCGAATATTATTGATTAGCTTTCCATTCACTTTCAGCCTGCACTTAATGTTCTAATGCAGCTATCAGACTCTTTAACTTATATCTGTAATCTATATGAACAAAATTTATTAGAAGTTTTCAGCTTGTTACTGAATGCTTATTCATACCGGCGTGATTGTGAATATTCCTTTATATATTTGTAAGCTCTGTGAACAAAATTTATTAGAAGTTTTTCAGCTTGTTACTGAATGATTATTCATACCAGCGTGATTGTGAATATTCATTCCTGTTTACGCACAGAATAACTCTTCAATGCTTAACGATAAATTGATCAAATTTGAGCATAGCTTCGTTTTTACATCTTTTGCAATTGCAAAAAGACGTTATTGTTTGAACCAAGAGCAGAATACAGATACTCATCATAGAAGGTGCATACGTTACTTTCACAGGTTTGAGTAGGAACATGAACAAGGTTGAAAAGGGTCATATTCAAGTCCTCAAAACGATATATATTCTAGTTATGTAAGCTATTGGAATGGGGTATTATTAACTTGTAAGATAAAAGTTCGTTCTTGCTTGATATTCAACTTGTATTAATCATTTCAGGATGTTGTTTCAGATAAAAGTCATTCTTGTGACATTTACCGTCGTTATGGTTAAGCGGCTCAACTATAAATATATAAAATAACAACACAGTCGAAACATTTAATATTTAACAGACAAGAGCGCACAGTTAAAATGTGGACGACTTGTGTGTGAAACCTTATCTGTTTCGTAGCAATGTAGTTTTGTTTGTTTGTTTTAGAATAATTGCGAAAAACTACACAAAGGTTATCTGCACATAGCTGTCCATAATTTTGAACTAAGAGACTAGAAGAAAGGCAGCTAGTAAACAGTATCCATCACCAGTTCTTGCGTTACTCGTACCTGACTGAATAATACAATTCGACCTGCCCCCAGTAACACATCGATATGGCTGTGGATCTACAACGCTAGAAACCGAGTTTCGATACTCGTGATGAGCAGAGTACAGATTGCCCATTGTGTAGCTTTGTGCTTAATTACAAACAAACAAACTTACAGAAGACCCATGACTCCAGTGTGCAGAGCGTATTTTTGCAGCAGTGGGATGCGAACCATAAACTCTCGGTTTCACAATTTGCAGCAGTAACTTATTTATTATATAATCAACAAGAAAAACCTACTGATTTGTTCTTAAACATATCAATCCAAATATTAGTCAACTTGAATCTCTTACCTGCGTGGTAGTTCTTTTATATAGACTGTTGCAGGTTCAGCCTCAAGAAATCAACATCTAATCATCTAGATTTAACTCTTGTAGTCCGAACTGACTTAATGATTTTTAGCTAGTAGAGACAATTAAAAAGGATGGTGTTAGTTTTGAAAAGAAAAGAAATTTCGTTTTTCATTTGTACACGCTATTTAATATTCTGAATGACAATTTGATTTATATGCAAAATACTATGCGGCTTTGCATACTGTTCAATCATTCGATACAACACCAGTTTCACTACTCGTGGTAAGCTTAATTTTTCAAACGAAATGGTGATAGAGCAGTTCGCTAAATAAATTAAGCTGGAATCAGCTACAAAAACTGAAGGAGTTAAATTGATAAAGAACATGCTATAGAGACCACATATAAGATCACATTTAGTCCAGACATGGCAGTAGCCTGTCTTAATATATCCCCACTTGTTTCTTTGTCTGCAGGATCATTTCATGCTGGACTGACGTAAGATAGCCAAATTGATTCGTATATGTAGATTGTTAATAAATTTTCGAATGAAGAATGAAGGATGAAATTTCACAAGGCCACACTTACCATGTAATTCATGTACATAACTTAAAATAACTTTAGTAGCACGGTTAGCCAAATAATCCCATCCGCCTGTAGAACTTTATTAACACAATCCACCTAGTAATACAATCCGCCTTTGTAAAACATATGCAATTAAAATATAAATGAAAACTGTAAATATATGTTTAGATAAGCTGAGATCTGTATGCAGTCCTATGGGACTATAGTAACACTATCTGCCTATAGAAACACCAATCACTTTTGAAAAACACACACAATAAACCTAGTGAGACCATCCACCTATTGAACTTTTGTAAGACCATCCGCCTATAGAACCTTAATAGCATCTTCTGCCTATGGAACATTGGAAGCAGCATCTGTCTATAGTAACAGGCCCTTTGGTATTATATTATGATGTCAACCCTCATCTAAGTCAGCCGCACCCTCTTGTGCCACTTCGTGATAATATTATCCTAGAAACGTGCCCTCTAGTACAACTTCCTGGATGTTATCGCCCTCTGTTGCCTATTATGTAACAGTTAGGTAACCCTCAGGTGTCGGCAAAGTTAGCATATTATGTAATAGTTATGTAACCTTCGGGTGTTGGCATATTACATAATAGATATGTAACCCTCAGATGTCGGTATAATTTGCGTATTACGTAATGGTTATGTAATCCTCAGGTGTCGGAATAGCTTGCATATGGCGGTATCCATTTGCCGCTGAACAATTGCCCTAACTACTACTTACATCACAGAAACTAATAATAATCTTACTTGTATGTCAGTAAAACTTCTGCACCATCTACTGAATGGCACTACAAACAGAAATCCATAAAAAAATTCACACTATGGGTATCCAAAATTCAGACAATTAGAAAAATAATTGTGGTAGGTTCAACAACCATTTCTTTATAATAGAACACAATTTTAAATATAAGTACTCTCCTCACAACAAGAACACAACTTTCACTTGGACTGTACTTGAGGGTTTGATTATATCCTTATTGATGTAATTTTTAAATGAAGTATTGAGAAACTGGAGTTTAAAAAACTATTATTTCTTCAGTAAACGGTACCAGTTTTAATATATAAAACATTACAGTTTGTATCAGTAAAACTGATGAAAATTTTGAGCTCTGCACATTGAATCATTTTGTTGCAATGAGTTATGTACGACTAAAGAGCACGATCCGAACACTTTTCCCGTGCAATACTTCCCAGAAAAAATCCCCTTTTTCCAGAAAATGATTACTTTTTCTAATTTTTTTTTCAATAAAGTATTTATACTACGACTAGTGAAACAGCCGACTGTAGAGGGGCGTTTCTACTAGTGCAATACAATTGGACTTCTCGGTTAACACATACACTATCTTACATAAAGGTCTGTTTTCGTATTATTCCAAAGTATTCAGACCATAGATGTCTATCCTATGCATCACTCTAGCTAAACATAATACAACTTCAACTTATATTTTTCCAGTCTGTCATTATCTTTATACCGCCTTTAGTTTTTGCCACTAGTTATTAACTTGATAGGAAAACAATTATTCTAACTAAAGACTATCCAAGTATAACGTTTTTCTTAACATATAATTCGTACGTATGCGACACTTATTTCATGGATAGTGATATTCTAAATGTACGACTTTTTAGATAAATTCCAGTCAGAAATTATGGTTTGAATTTTAATATACACAAAGTGATGAAGGTTTAGAGAAGTATTTCTTATAATCTAAACCATATTATTTATCTTATATAGATAAAAAAATCTGTCATTTCATATTATTTTTCAAATATAGCAGTGTCAGTCATCAAGTCTATAACACAAAGAATACTGTTAATCTACATAGTGGTTTTTCCATCTTCTGTTATCCCTTACGTTCGAGCATTCCCATAACACAATAATTTGACTTTATGTTATACAACCACAAAAAGGGAGAGACTGTACTAGTGCTTGCATATGCACTAGTTTTGATATAAGAGTCGGAATAAATATATTTTTGTCCATAAAGATTCATGTGGGAATCTCATAATAATCAGTCATTTGCCATCTTTATGTTTACGAAGAATTTCTTTAAGACAGGTTTGTGCTTTTTAAGAGTCCTAAAATAATAGAATGAAACATTTTGAGAGGTGGTGAAGATTGCCAAGAAGATGAGGAAGATATTCATGTCTATCCTTCCAATGAAGAGCAAAACTTCGTCGTTGATGAGGTTAATTTCTGCAATCATCTTAGAAGAATCAGACATTAATACTATTGTACGACTTTTGCCTTCAGATATATCCTAACGGCCGCAAAATGAGATTAGGCATAATTTAGAAACAGATCTACCTGCAGAGTTTGTATGGATATGTTTCAGACTCAGATGAACACCATCTCATTCAAAATAGAGCTGAATGTAGACTTGTGAAAAGTTAGCGTGTTCAATTGTGCAAGTTATCTGAAACGTTTTTGTTTAACTTTTAAAGAGATGCCTATGTATACTCTGTAAAACATTAGAAGATTTACAAGGAAAATTATAAGCGCCGCAAATACTCATTAGCTATAATCCACATTCAAAAGCTTTCTTAACTTATTTTGCCACACAAGTTCCAACGAAAGCTCCTTTTTCGTCCGACAGCTGAAATGATGGTGGTGATCATTCTTCTTCTATACATATTTTACATTGAGGAAGGGGTAATTTTCCATTAGTTCTTAAAAGGAAATTTTGATGATAGCGTTTTCTCGGAGGCAAAGCAATACTTTGCATTTGAATAGTTCAAAATTAAAATTTAAATCAGACGCATTAGTAGTAATTATAACTGGATGTCCAACATGGTATTCACAGTACTTATTGGTTCAAGGATAGAGGGATGTATTTAACGCATTCTCCTTCTGTCACAACACACAAGAGTCTCAATATGTCTCCTGCATATTTATTGAGCAGATGGATTGCTGTAGACTGAACAAAGTCCAAGCGTTGGCTGCTGTAGGTTTTACTTAGACAGGTGTTTGTTACGTAGACCGTGAAGAAGGCTTTACTCCACACAGATTTCGGTTACTACAGTCTTTAATCACAGGCGTAGGATATTGTAGTCTCTAATAAACACAGATGTAATCTACTGTAGGTTTTACTTAGCTAGATGTCGGCTAATATAGGCCCTAAGAAGTCTTTACTCCACGCAGATTTCGATTACTACAGTCTTTAATCACAGGCGTAGGATACTGTAGTCTCTAATAAACATAGGTGTAAGCTACTGTAGGTTTTACTTAGCTAGATGTCGGCTAATATAGGCCCTGAAGAAGGCTTTACTCCACACAAGTTTCGGCTATACTCAGCACAAGTGTTAGCTACTGTAAGCTCTTTAGTAGCCTTTATTCAAACCAGGTATCGAATTTGTAGGTTTTATTTAACGTTTACTTATATAATTCTGGTTATCAAAGCAATTTTTACCAGATGATGACAGTTTGGTATCCGGAAGATTCAAGTTATCGTTCAGTCGCCTGGATTCGCTTTCTTATGTCTCTCATTGGCTTATTCATATTAACGTTTACCTTACAAGACTTTGAACTTTGGTATGTGAAGTAGGAGTCTAGTAGCACACATCCACTGGATTACTACAGTCCGAGATAAAGAAGGTGAAAATAGCTAAACTATCACTCCTGTTAATAACACACAGTGTTTCCTGCAGGAGGTTGGTTTGGCCGCATGATATGTTAGCTAAAAAGCTTACGTCTTTTGGAGATTTGGTTATTGGCTTGAGGTGACAATCTTTGTGGTTATTCTAAACATGAGTAGGTGATTAGAGTGTAAAATATTGCATCATGTTATGACTTTTCGTATTTCTGTTATTACAACGAGCATCATTAATTTCCGTAAATATTATAACAATTTCATTGATCTTTAAGTTACGAAAAATCAATCTTTACTATTATGTACGAAAATCTGATATATACTACAGCTTTAGCCTGAAATTTGTCTTTTAAAGTTAACATTGTTTAAAGCGTTAATATCAATGTTCAGCGACGTACAAAATGCGTTAGCTGGTTTGGCTAAATTTACTTCTTAACGTCTAGTGAACACAATACCTTTTTTGTTGTAAAGTATATTTTATGCTGATAAACTTAGAACATTAAATGTGAGAAAAACAAAACTCGTGCACTAAGTCGACAATTATCCTTTAACTAAGTTAAAATTCTCTGATCTTAAGTACATACCTAAGTGAAATCTTTTGTCATTGAAAATGAACCAATTTTGTATTTAACCTACATTGTGAACAAATATTTAACATAAACTACTAATAATTTCACAGAATAACTATATTAGCAATGTTACTGTAACACAACTGATTGAAGCATAATTCATTTTAATCGTTGGTTTTTAAACTATGTTGTGTCGAGTGAATTTGTTAGTATTAGGTCGTCAAGAAATTAATGTCGCGTTTTGGAACACTTTCACTAACCATCCCTCAAACAAAGTACATCACATATAATAGTTAAGCGAACCGCATAAACATCACGTTAATATAGCCTATATAATGTGTAAAGTTTAGTATACTCTAATCCTTTATAGTAATGGCACACGATGAGACGCACATTCGGCATATAATGCTGTTTGAAAACAAGAAGAGAAACAACGCATCTATAGCCACAAAGAATATCAAAGAAGTTTATGGAAATATTTTGAATGTTCGTAAGTGTCAACAATGGTTCAGCAAATTTCGTTCAGGTGACTTTAGCCTTAAAACTGTGATGTCAGGGGCCGACATGTTGGAATTGATATTGATGCTCTGAAGACGCTTGTTGAGCCTAACCCAAGTCAAAACACACTGGTGAAATGGCTTTGAAATTTCACGTCTTTCATGAAACAATACATAAACATCTAAGGAATATGGGAAATTCCATGAAGAAGATGTTTGGGTGCCTCACGAACTCTCCGATGATCATCGTTTCCAACGTGTCAACATTGCATCGTCTTATCTAGCGCATAATGCGCGTGAACCATTTTTGGACAGAATTGTTACCGGGGATAAAAAATGAATTCTCTATGCGAATATTAAACGCTAAAAACAATGGCTCAGTTCTAGACAAAAACCACTTCCGACCCCAAAACCTGGACTCCATCCGCAGAAAGTGATGTTTTGTATTTGGTGGGACATCAAAGGAGTAATTCATTTCGAACTCCTCAATCCACAACGAATTGCCAATGCAAAGATCTATAGTCAGCAACTGGAACGTTTAAATCGAGCCCTTCATGAGAAACACCCTTCACTCGTCAATCGGAAAGGCGTCCTTCTTCTCCGCGACAATGCACGTCCACATGTGGCACTTATGACGCAACAGAAGATTATGGAGTTGTGTTGGGAAGTTCTCCCCCACCCACCATATTTTCCATATATGGCACCATCAGATTACAATCTTTTTCGTTCGCTGCAACATCATCTTAATGGGAAAACGTATGCAAATGTGGAAGGTGTTAAAGATGACATCGACATGTTTTTTTTGCTTCAAAGCCAAATGAATTAACAATCTCATTGTAAGATGGAAAAGCATCATCGATAAGTATGGAGACTATTTCATTTAATAAATGTTTTGTTTTGATATATAATTTTTGGGGGTTTTTTCATTAAAAAAAGTGACATTAATTTCTTGACGACCTAATATATTTGACGTTTTGTAGTAAGATCTAACAATGAAAATGTTTCTGATTTAGTGAAAGTTACATAGCTTTTCCCTAGATCCTTAGAATATTTTTTTATTTTCAAGAACAATCGTTTTAAGCATTATATTTTCTTGTTCCTTGTTTTTGAACTCAGTTACTTATCGCATTTTGACTTTTTCAAAAAACCTACGTAGAAATCTAAATTTACCAATAAGAAAACTAGATAAAGTAATCACCTGGTTCTAAGCAAGTTGTGTCAAACAAGACAGTAACTGATCAAATAAACAATCCAGTATTTTGCCAACTATATGAGTGAACAGTAACATTTTTATTACATACTTGAAGACTGACACTGCTATATTTTTGAAATAATGTAAATAGGCAGATTTGTTTGTATATATAAAATCCATAAGAAGTGGATAATGAAATCCAATTTTAAAGTAGTAATTTTGACTCTAACGACAATGTAGAAGTAATATCGTTTCAGAAAATATTGCAACCGAGGTCTTGGACACATCACACCCCAGAGGTACTTCATAGAACTATACATACCTAATATTGCAACCGAGGTCTTGGACACATCACACTCCAGAGGTACTTCATAGAACTATACATACCTAATATTGCAACCGAGGTCTTGGACACATCACACT
>NW_013666351.1:178047-179915 GCF_000517525.1 Limulus polyphemus | reverse complement strand
TCCAGAGGTACTTCATAGAACTATACATACCTAATATTGCAACCGAGGTCTTGGACACATCACACTCCAGAGGTACTTCATAGAACTATACATACCTAATATTGCAACCGAGGTCTTGGACACATCACACCCTAGAGGTACTGCATAGAACTATACATTCCTCATAACATATTTTGGAAAATACAAGCCTCCTTTAGAAACACAGTTTGGAAGTACCCGCTCCCTAGTGTTACTGTATGGAACTATCCACCTATAATGTCTCATGTCACGTGATCCCATTTCCATTCTTGGCCGCCATCGTGCAAATGATGCGGGAGCTTGTACTACTTACTACTCACCAGTATTAGTACATTAATTGAAATACAGTTCTATAAGACGTATTTTTAGTGTTTAGATTAATAATAAGCCGTAAATCTAGATCTTAGTAGGAGTATTCAGAGTAATCTGTAGGACGTAATGAATTGTAAAATTACCTTTTTTTACTTCTAATGAGGCGCTATATAGAATAATGTATGTATATATACATATTATGAGCATTAAAGATTAATTGAAATTGCAGCTTTGTACCTATATTTGTACATTCCTTGTAGTACAATATTGTTGTCAGATGTCTCTAGTGAGCTGTAATTGAACCATTATTATGCTCATATAAAAATACTGTTAAATAAAAGAAGACAAACCTCTAAAAACAAATAAAAGATACTGCATGCTCTACTGTTGTACTACTATAACGTACATGCGATCCTTTAGGTGGATACACTAGTAACTTAGCTTATTTTAGCCGCATCTTCACGTTAAACATATAAATGGGTATGTGGTTGAAATTTGTTTTGCGGTTTTTTTTCGTTTAATGAACTTCGGAAAACGAATTCAAAAATGGGATAATCTTCTAATAGCTTGAGTATTACCCATTACTTCTACCGCTCTCTCAACCATAACGTATTGTCCTAACCCAAGCTTGGGTTAGGACAATACGTTATGGTTGAGAGAGCGGTAGAAGTAATGGGTAATACTCAAGCTATTAGAAGATTATTCTCGTCGTTAATGTATACCGAAATACAATACGCTTTATCTTCCAAACAAAATAGAAATCCCAAATGATCCATTTTATCGGCAGTGTTTGAGGGATTCTTTTCCTCTCAGCAATTCAAAACTTAGAACATTATTACCCCTTTCACTCTCGGACAGAAAGTAATATTCAACGATTAAATATATACAATGACGAATTTTTCTAACCACTTTTGCTGACAGAAAATATAACAGTTCTCATCAAGTGTACCTGGAAAATGATAATTTCATTTTGATATCAAAACATTCAAAAGTGGTGATTTTTCTGATCTATTTTTCTTTTCCTAGAACTTGTGTATTGCCATCGTCGTTTTATACACAAATCTTTTCAAAAAGCAGGAAGAATAATACAATAAAGTCAGTAATCTTTGACATTTATACTTTAATGTTCCGATAATTTAATTCAATTACTCCAGTATCTTGTTCAGAAAATTTAGTCATACTTTGTCAAGTATTTTCTAAATTGGTTTCCTTATCGACACACAAACAAAAACAGTGTTAAACGCAATAATTCGACAACTCTACCAATCATTGAATTATTCAGTATTTATCGAGATATTAATCTATACAAATATAATAGTACTGTCTGTTGTATGTCCATGTAACTACTTCGCAGAATGTGGATGGATCTTCACCAAAATTGGTATGGACGTTCATTAGGTCCATGGGAAGATATATGCAAATCTTCAGTTTTGTATTTTACAGTTTTTATGTGCGTTTTTGGATTTTTTTACCACTACCTCACCTCCTGTGGATGGACCTTCACCAAATGTGGAATGAAGGTTTGTTGGGTCCATGCG
>NW_013666351.1:169839-177383 GCF_000517525.1 Limulus polyphemus | reverse complement strand
CATGTCCTAAGATAACCTTTCATTAATCATGAAGTTACACAATTTCCGTCCAGGGGGATGGATACTCCAGTTTGTATTTAAATATTTTAGGAAACTAGAACGAATAATAAGATTTTTTATTATTGTTGCTCAACAGTGACTTAAAGGTAGAAATAATCCTTAAAATAGTTAGGGTCGCGAAACATGAAATTTATCTAATTCAATTGTGTATCAGTGACAAGAGCTGGGCTCAGCCAAGTAAATATCCTGCTTGGTATGTGAATCTCAGATTTCATACTCCTTTGCCATGGATACGTGCTCCGCAATTTAGGGCAGTGAGTATGCTAAAAGAGTGACGGTTAAATTTCACTATTCGTCAGAAGCGATAAGAGTTGGTGATGAGTTCTACTGACTGGCTGATTTATCTCTAACATAGCGGTTTAAAATTAAGGATGGCTAGCCGTTTGTTTAGCTTTTGCGTGAAACTTTCAAAACAATCAAAACGAGTGTGAACGACGTTCTGAATAAAAGTTTAAAACTACACTTTATCTGACCTAAACCGAATAATTATAGTAGTTGAAATATAATTCTTAAAGAAACCATCACAAGCTGTCGTTTCTTACGAAGACAAAGCCCTGCGCGTTACATTCAGTAATATTTTATATGCTGCACTGTATGCATAAACAACTATAATTTCAATAAACACGCCAATTATTTCTCTGCACTATTACATTAGTTTCAATGCTCAGATAAGTTTCCTAGCACTGATCTAACCATAAAGCTAAGATGGGAAACTTATCAAACATAAGGAAACTGGCTAACATATATAACGTGGAAAAATAGTGTATATGTTATTTGTCACCTCACGACGAAAACTGACAGTCGCACAGTTTAAGCGCGCATGATATTTTGTTGAGAAAGAATGTCTGGCACTTGCATATCTAACAGTTGTGATAAAGTTTCTAATGCTTTAGTGTAGTGAGCAATTCTTATTTGGTTGAAGCAGCAAACACAGAGGAAAATAACAGAGTAACTTTGTTCCTGAAAGCTATAACAATATAAGCTTTTTTTTCTTTCGGGTACAAGACGTAAAGAATTGTTGAAGCAGAAATAAGAACTACGAACAAATATTCTATATACTCAATCAATGTGACAACGTTGGTGTTTTACTTAGGGTTGTAAACATAGTTAATAATGTATACATTCATTACATTACCACCATTCTAGACATTACGTCTTGAGGGTTGCAAAAAAAGGAGTCTTTTTACTGGAATATGTTGAGCTGATCTTTTATATTTTGTTCTAACAAATTTAAATTAATTGTTTATTGCACAGTCTATAGTATGTACTATAACAAATTCAGACTAGTTCTTTAAAATGTGCCTTCTGTGACACGTGTTGGAAAAATGTTAAAATAGTATTTTGCTTTTGCTGGAACAAACTCAAACTATTCATGTTGTGCAACAGCAACAAATTAGTGATTTCTAGTTTTTCCATACTCTGTAATATGCTCAGTAGCTGTATTAAATTTAAGCTATTTATATCAATCCTATGAATTATGTGGAATTTGTTTGTTTTTGAATTTCGCACAAAGTTACACGAGGGCTATCTGCGCTAGCCGTCCCTGATTTAGCAGTGTAAGACTAGAGGGAAGACAGTTAGTCATCACCACCCACCGCCAACTCTTGGGCTACTCTTTTACCAACTAATAGCGGGATTGACCGTCACATTATAACGCCCCCCACGGCAAGCATGTTTGGTGGGACGGGGATTCATTGCGCAACGTGTTTAAAGTTTTAATAGATGATCAATCACAAACCACATGAATCATTCCACACGATATTAGGGGCAAGGACAATTGTACACTTGATAGAACATTGAGATTTGTTTCTTTGTACGTAGCCTAAATACTGAATCACAAAATATCGTACAGCACGCGCTCTAAGTCGGTTTAATTCATAAGCACTGGACATCGAAAACGTCAAAGCTTATAAAACAAGTATAAATCGCATGAAGTTAACCTCAAGAAAAAATTAGAACTTATGATGTGGAAATACATTATATGATAAAAACAGCCTGGGAAGATATTAACGCCATCCGTTGTTTTTTTATCCTGTGAACCAATAAAAATAAAACGAAATCTTAACGACAGAAAAAAAACAACTTTGGAGTACAAGAGTATCGGCCCCTCAGTGACACAGCGGTATGTTTGCGGACTTACAACCCTTGGAACCGGGCTTCGATACCCGTGGTAGGCAGAGCACAGATAGCTTTGAGCTTAACTACAAACAAACAAATTCTCAGTACCGTTCTTTGGTGCCCTTTGAGTAGTTTTCTTATCATCAATTTTGTTTAAATTGTTGAATTTTTAAGAATCATACCACGAAGGTGTGTAAGAAGTGGACGAAATTTATTCATAAAAGAGATTTGATGAAAAATGTAGATATGCTTGTATGGAGACTCTAAAATTTGAGTAAAAATACCTTAGGAATTCGAGGTATTATGTTTAATATATTTCCTGTTTGTCATACGTTATTTCATACTTTCCTTTTGTGATGATTTCTCCGAGGAAATCTAGCATACATATACATAAAAACTAGCATATATATGTAACTTTACTCACTTAAAAACTCATATATCATATGTTATAACTTCTTAATAAATATTTGATTGTTTCTTATGAAGATGTTATAACACTTAGAGCCACTCTACAACAAACACATCAAAGTATTTCAGGAATCTTGGTATATGGCTAGAATACATGACACCAAGAGACTAAAATGTAATGTATATTCCTTTTGTACAAAACAATATTAACGTATGTTATGGAGATAGGAATGTTTGAAATAGCAATTGATTATATAAATAAAAGTAAAGTATCAAATATTACCTTTACAAAGGAATATGAAAGTAGGCTATAGAGATAAAAGTACGCCAGATATTACCTTTACAAAAGAACATAAAGTTAGGTCATGGATATAGAAATATCCACTGTTACGTTCACACACAAATTATAGAGATAGGACTATGAAAAATATTACCTGCTCAGAGGAACAAGAAGTTAAATCTTAAAGACAGGAGTGTACTAAGTATTATCTTTGTAAGATATAAGATATGAGTGTACCAAATACCACCTTCAGAAAGGAACACTAAGGTAAGCTTTAAACATATGAGTGAACCAAATATTTAAATTAATTAGACTTGTCTTAAAACATTAGTATTAGACATATTAAATTTTGAACATGCAATCTTCATCTAATCTATTAGGGATTTCCAAGAATTAGAAGAGTGTACAGTATCAGCATTTCAACCACATTATAACAACTGTTGAAACAAATATTATTTTCATAAAGGAATATGTGGGTAAGTTATAGAGATACAAATTTTATTCAATATTATTGTTACACAGCAACGTAAACGTACATTATTGTTTGTTTGTTTTTTGAATTTCGCGCAAAGCTATACGAGGGCTATCTGCGCTAGCCGTCCCTAATTTAGCAGTGTAAGACTAGAGGGAAGGCAGCTAGTCATCACCACCCACCGCAAACTCTTGGGCTACTCTTTTACCAACGGATAGTGGGATTGACCGTCACATTATCACGCCCCCACGGCTAAAAGGGCGAGCATGTTTGGTGGGACGGAGATTCGAACCCGCGACCCTCAGATTGCGAGTCGAGCGCCCTAACCACGTGGCGATGCCGGGTCTTTGTTAAGTGAAAGACGGCCAAAACAAATCTAGCCAAATATTTTATCTAACATCTAAGAGAGAGTAAAAATCCTATTTTCATGTCAGTTTCTAGATCAGATTTTAAACACATTTTTCATCTACGTGATTGAACAGAAGCATTTACAAACATTTCATCTAATTTCTCTTATATATATGTCTTACGTTTCATCATATAAAGAGATTGGTGACAGCTGTAAGAAGTTTCCTTGCGTTCATTCAGTGAACAAGATATCATTACTGACGTACATTAGCAAGATTACATTGTCGAAACATATGGTTTCTTCATTTATATTAGAGTTTTGATTTATACACTTTTCGCTATCTCTTCTATTTCCATTCCATAATCTTCCTATATCTGTGCTTTTTGCAGTTTTGGAAGATTTATTGAGCTTATGTGAAAGTTTGAAGAAGAAATTTCAGTTTCCTTCAGTCCTCAAAATAGCCTGCAGTGTCTATTTATTAGCTCTGGCTATCAGTGTCCTGATAACTTCTGCTTTCAATGTATTTATGTGTGGGATAAAAATAGCGAAATTCAAGAAAATGTTTTAAAGTCTTGTGACACAAAGGTAGAAAGTAATTATTGGAGTATTTTTTTTTAATCATAGAAAATGGAAATTATTCGAAGTCTAAGCTGCTGACTCCCGTCATTATATAATACTTGCCAATTACAGATATCACAACCAAGTCCATCTTGATATTATTATACCAAACGTTTGCGCATATTAGAATTATATTCTATCTAGTGGAGAAAGGAAAGAAGAGATCTCTGGTTGTATGATACAAGTTCACAATACTTTATAAGAGGAATTGTGTTGTTTATGGTTGAAAGTATCACACGATATCATTCTGTCTGCATGTGAAAGCAATAGTTAGTACATTTCTAACAGCATACGTTCTTATGGTGCTTCCTACTAACGGTAGTTAATACTTCGAAAAATCCTATCACTATAATGTACGTGAGCCCGGCATGGCCAGGTGATTAGTAAGAAACACATCAAAACAGATTTCATATTTTATTAAGAATAATTATCGAGTGGATTTAAATTTGGGAAATGAAAAATTCTATTGTCTAAACATAAAAGAATTCTGAATGCCGAAATGGAATTATACAACAGCATAGTTATTTGTATAATTTTTATCACAATGTAAGCCTAGCTGATAAATATTGAACGTTAAACGCATGTCGTCTTACAAAAGTAGCATAAAATATCTTATTGTGTGAACATATGTCTAAAACACAATTTGCTCATTCCTACAATGAAATACTCAGACCTCTCCCCAAACATACAACAAATTGTAAGTATGATGTTAACTTATCTTTCACAGCCATATCTTGATATCAAAATAAAAGAGGCACTTTCGTAAGTTAACTCGCTTTAAATGCGATATTATTTTCATTTTTCGTAGCTTATGGCTATATTTCTTAATCTGATAATAGTGAAAAGTTTCGAAACTTGTGTTGCATACATCCCCATTTTCCACTAAACTAGGACTCTATCAACCATTGTGACAATTTCTGTTTATCTTGTAGACCACCCAGAAAAATATGAAAAGTTGCATGTAATAATAATAGTCTTATAGCCGCCATATTTTGATTGCTAGTCTCACAATATCACGTTAGTAACGGTGAAGTGCGTGACCTGTTGTATCTATATAATGTTCAGTTAGTAGTGTGTAATTATTTTATAACTATTTATTCAGTTTGTTTTGAATTTCGCGCAAAGCTACACGAGGGCTATCTGCGTTAACCGTACCTAATTTAACAGTGTAAGACTAGAGGGAAGGCAACTAGTCATCACTACCCACCGCCAATTCTTAGGCTACTCTTTTAACAACGAATAGTGGGATTGTTTGGTGGGACTGGGATTCGAACTCGCGACTCGCAGATTGCGAGTCGAGCACCCTAACTACCTGGCCACGCCGGGCCTCAACCAATGAACTGATTTTCTTTTTTTAGGCCACCCATGGAAACAACATGTTCCAAAACATAATGCACATTTAAGGGTTTTTGTCTCACATAAAAGTGTTTTGCACGAACAATTTCATGTATTAGTATAAAAGCCCATATTTTCTTGAAAACTTAAGTTTCTTTGTTGATTCAAATTTCAATGGCGAACGGTTTCAAAAACGAAATTGACGATTTACTTTAAGATTATGTATTTAATATGTCTTAGTCTTATATTTAACCTCGATAACTTGTTACATTGAAAACCTATAATAATTATCTTGTATTCAAAACTGTGCTGGAACTTACTAACTTTAGCAAATAGATTTGTTTGTTTATTTGAAGTTAAGCAAAGCTACACAATGGGCTATCTGTGCTCTGCCAACCACGGGTATCGAAATCCGGTTTCTAGCGTTGTAAGTCCGCGGACATACCGCTGTGCCACTGGGGGCTAGCAAATAGAACATGTGTATTAAGTTACCAATAACAAGATGAGTAGTCTTTTCTTATAGCTTAAGAAAGGTGAATGTAACATAGACTGTTTGTGTTGGAAGTTTAGTATGAAAAACGAGTTACGTAGGAAGGTGCTTGAAAGTCACATAATATCATCTAAAGAAGTTGCAACATTTCCTGTGTAATCAATCCAGGTGTTAAACATGAACAGTTGCAAATTCTATATTTGGAAAATCTTCCATGGGGACTCATAAAAGGAGTTTACATTACATTAACCAAAGCAAAATAGTCTTGGTGTTAGTTAAGCCTACCTTACATAGATTACTTTTTATTTTCTAAAGTAATTTTGCTATTAGAGCATTTTTATAGAAGACTTCTCAGCTTCCTTCTTTTATAAAGCTGCGAATTCAAGCTAAAAAAGTTTCTATTTTTAACTATGATGTTAAAAGTGACATTTAAAAGTAATGAAGCTCAGATGTATTTATGTTGGCTAATGTAATGTAATGCTAGTTTTTTTTGTACGTTCTTGTGAAATATTTATTTGTGTACCTGTTAACTGATTAGTTATTCTAGAACGTTGATTGCAAGCATGTGCTGCACACCAGTTTAATGAACACACTCTCGAAAGACACACCGAAATAATCATGCATTTTTTATTGCAAATCTTATATTTGTACAAAGTAAAGAAGCAAGTTTGATTAAACGATGGAATATTTGAGCAGCGGTTAAGGGCGGTTTTCTTATCGAAAGATACTTATTGAATAAAGAATGAGCAAAGACGAAAAGGAAAGAACAAATAACATCGGATAAAATACTTAGATAGGATAGAGTGCGATCCAATTGTTTTCTCTAAATATGATCATAACGTATTTATGAGTTTTATAGGAGTAAAGTAAAGAAAAACAGTATATGTGGTTTCTGTCTATTATTGTGTTATTCTTTCCAGTTATTTGTTTAACCATTATTACTTTTGTTAAGACTTTTCTTGCTTTTACATTTGCTTTTCATTTTTTTCCCTCGAAATGGCTAGAAACTGATTAACATCTCAACATCGTGAGTGTTATTGCATGTCTTTATGTTTTTTATCTGTATTTACTGAGAAACTCTTTTGAGTTGTTGAATTATTGTGCTATAATTTCGACGATATTGAAGGCAGTGTTCTGAGAACATTAACGATAAATGATCTTAGACAACTGGATCCAGTAGTTTTATGATAAATGATCTTAGACAACTTGATCCAGTAATTTTATGATAAATAATCGTAGACAACTGGATCCAGTAGTTTATGATAAATGATCTTAGACAACTGGATCCAGTACTTTTATGATAAATAATCGTAGACAACTGGATCCAGTAATTTTATGATAAATGATCTTAGACAACTGGATCCAATAATTTTATGATAAATGATCTTAGACAACTGGATCCAATAATTTTATG
>NW_013666351.1:165369-169065 GCF_000517525.1 Limulus polyphemus | reverse complement strand
GTGATTAGTAAAGTTTCAAACTGTTGTACTTTTAAGTGTTAATATAATATTCTAGATAATTTTTCCTGAAGAATTCGTAAAGAGGAAACATTATTTTTTTAAACATTGCTCGTGGGTTATTATATATTTGCTATTTGTAGCATTGGACAGCATTAGTAGTAGTAGTAGTAATTAAATATGTTAAAATAGTTTGTAATTAGCTTCTACTGTTGTAACAAAACGCCTTTCATTTTCCAGAACAGCAATTATTTGTTAAGAGTCATGATCATGTCAATTCAGTACTGCTACAAAATATAGTTTTGAAGTTTTGTAAAAACTAGCATTTTTAAACAATTACATAAAGTGAGCTATGTAGACTATAGTATCGTTACAGTAATTCAATCCCAATTAGGTTTACTCACAGACAAAAATCCTGCAATTTCAATATAATTGAAACAGAGCAGGTTAGTAATAGATTTTGTATTTACAAGCAAACACCGAAATACCACCGCTGCTCAGATATGTGATTTGTTAAAATCCAAGACAAAGGTTTCTATACTAGCTTCTTTTCTAGAATATCATAATAAATCAGTGTTGACTAGGTTAACATATTAATATGATACAATAAAACCCTATTTTTCCTCTATTTTTTGCGTAATAATTCTGATTGTGGAAATTTCAAAATTTTGTGTTTAAAATTGAACTGAGATTTCAACTATTCTTACTTAGATCGCGGATAAACCTTTTTTTCTTATTTACTTTAAGAGAGCTACTCTTCATGCATTATTTTAACTAAGTAATTGACTTGATTTAATATTCTTTCCTCGTCCCGTCCCCATAATGTTTTATCTAAATATCTTTCGAAGCCTAAGTTGGTTTGTCTCAGTCAAGACGGGTCGGTAAATATCTTCGCTGATCACGTAACAGCTTAAACTGCCTTTGTAATGGATAACGGATTAAAATAGTTCGATTTTAAAACAGGCTCTTTAGTGGGTGGGGATGTAAACCTCGAGCTGGAGGAGATTTGCCTAGGAAGGCAATAATGTATAAACGGGTAGTTGAAAAGCATCACAAGCCTGACTTCCTAGCACAGTGGGTGGCAAATAACAGACCATTAAATGATAGTAAACCAGAATTCTAAGGATTAAAGTATATAGTTTTTAAGAACGTAAGCGTGTTTTTTTTATATATTTTTCAAGCGTGTTAGGCATTACTTATTATCTGTCTGCCTTTGTGTTTATGAGCATTCCTTATGGTGTATGCTGATTTCCCACACCCCACCCACCCTTTAAAGCAAAAGGCTTAGGGCGTTCTATGGAAAAAAATATATTTTCTTTATGATAGTTATAAAAACTTAGCTGAGGCTATTTCTAGTAAAAGGTTTCTTTCCTCCTATAGATTTAATGTGGCTAGTTTGTTTCAGTGTCGGAATAGCATTTAGGTTATGTTGTGCTTTAAAACAGAATCACACACACTTTCAAGGCAATTTGGAAGCTTTCAAGTATTTCGAAAATACAAATTGTTTTAGTATCTAAATATTCTTACGTAATGTATATCACCTAAATTTAAATTCACGTCGTTTCTCTTCAGTTAATCTTACACAAAGAGGTTTTTCAACGTGTCAGATCATATATAGATTTGCATGAATATGCGATGAGAAAATAACTAGAAAATCTCTGTATTCTGTTGCGAAAAAAATATTTTGGTTTGTCTCTATAAAAGAGACAAACCAAAACCAAATTGGTGTAATATAGTAATATGTGAACGTTTCGAAGACTGAAACAGACATCAAACAATACTCCTGCATACCCAGTTTAAACTCTATGTTTACAAAGAACATAAAAATAAGCACTTCTGATACTGTTTTTATTTTACTTGCATTTCTTTTTAACGATGGTAATCAACATTTTTAACAGTTGACATTTTAACAAAGCCATTTATGTTTCTATTCAGAGGAAGTTTAATAATTAAAAATGACAACAAATTCAAACTTTTACACTCCACGCTTTGGTTCGATGAAAAGATATTAGAGCATTAAGATGCTTCTTTCTAGTATAACTTCTCTCCAAGATGGAAGTATTAATTAAAGATGACAACAAATTACAAAGCATATACTCTGCCCGGGAAAAAAGTAGTATTCACGAAAAATCATATAATATTACAATGCTTGCCCATCTCTTCCGCCTGGGGTGGAAGTAATAATTATGAGAGATGACAATAAGCCACATTATCTTCATTCGTTTGCCCAGCCAAGCAGAAGTAACAATCATGGAAAAGGAAGGGATTTACTATATAGATCTGTGTATCTATATGATCTTTTAAAACTAAAAGAAAATAAATTATTTAAATTATAAAAATTATTGAAGTTTTGTATATTGCAAATATACTTTCAGTGTTAGGAGTATCATAATAATAATAATACAAGTCTTGATCTTGCCTTCATTGTTAATCCCAACTGTATTACATTTTGTAAAAACCTTCTTGACCAGTTATAGCATAATGCTTTAAAGATGTAAGAGTTATATAATTTTAAACATTAATGTATTCAGTAAAGTGAAATACTTAAAACAGGTCGAATAAGGTTTTAGGTGTTTTGTGACAAATTAGTAAGTATCAGGAATAGAAAGCCATACTCCAAGGGGTTTAGTTATCACTAGATTAACAATGGATCTAGAACATTCGTAGGCTTTTATAACTGTATGTTAAACAGAGGGTCTTCCCTCTACCTTATATGTTACATTTCATAAAGCATGGTTTGAATTTTACTCTGTTGTTTTATTTACAGGATGTATTTAGGCCTGATGGCTTATAACGCTAAAAACTCTGGTTTCGAGCACAGCACAAGTAGTCCATTGTGTAGTTTTGCACTAAAATACAAACAAACAAATATATCCTTATTTATGTATTGTGTTTGCAGGCTTTCAGTTACGCAAAAAATGAAAAAAACTTTTCACTTCAACGATTTTGAGATATTTAAAAATAATACGGATGAGCAAAGAATCGTAACTGTATAGTTTACCTTCTAGACTACTAAGGTGTTTTTTTGACACGCCCTACAAAATGTGTCAGAAACAATCAGGACAATTACAGAGACAGGTTATTGGGTGTGTACAGGTGAATGTGTTATTGATAACTACCTTTGTAGAATAAAGAAGGTACTACCCAATGTAATTCATCAATAACAATAATTGAAATGCCATTATTTATCCAACCACATCAATTTCAACATTCACCTTCTCGCCTGTCTTTGACACAAATTCTTTAACTGACAGTAAATTTCTGTGCACTTTTAACTGGTTTTAAGAGCTTCACGTGTAACGAAGATTTGGCAACTGCGTCAGATATAGTAAATTCTGCTACATAAATAAACAAAAAAGTTATCAAATCTAGACTTTATTCTACAAATCGCGTTACGTTTCATAATGTTTTAGTCTTTACTTAAATTGTACATTGTGCTAACAATATCCTTTTTTCTATTACGTTGAGAATGGTGAAGTATGAATATATTTTTCACTTGGATAAAATTCACATATAAAATACGGCTAACTGACGAATAAAATTCGATGACGAGGAACCCACTTTGAGACTAATAATGGCTGGAGACGGCTTAAATGGGTAATGAAGAAAAACTTTAATATAAGTTTAACATGACAGCAAATGTACAACGTTTCGACAAGGTTTTGTCATCATCAGGTAAAATCAGACAAAACCTTGTCG
>NW_013666351.1:154685-164596 GCF_000517525.1 Limulus polyphemus | reverse complement strand
TCGACAAGGTTTTGTCTGATTTTACCTGATGATGACAAAACCTTGTCGAAACGTTGTACATTTGCTGTCATGTTAAACTTATATTAAAGTTTTTCTTCATTACCCATTTAAGCCGTCTCCAGCCATTATAACTGACGAATATTTCTTCTGAGTAGGGGATCCAAGGAAAAAATATTGTCAGCAATGTACTAAAGGACACATTTCTTCTGAGTAGGGGATCCAAGGATAAAATATTATCAGCAATGTACTAAAGGACACATTTCTTCTGAGTAGGGGATCCAAGGATAAAATATTATCAGCAATGTACTAAAGGACACATTTCTTCTGAGTAGGGGATCCAAGGATAAAATATTATCAGTAATGTACTAAAGGACACATTTCTTCTGCAAGAGAAACACACTGAAATGTTTACTTTGTAACGCGTCGAACTTGTAGAAATGAATCGCAGAAATGCAATGCAATACGTAATGCTAAATGAGTTTGTGTTTCTAAAACACATGCGAAATGTGTCTTTCATATACTTACTCTTATTTTATTATGTGTATGAGCATTGTTTGAACAAAATATACTGTTGTGATTCTATTATCTTGTACGTTAACTTGAAATGAAAATTCGGTTTGTGTTTTAAATAGAGTTGTTTTTTGGGAAGCTAATTGCTAATAAAATGTGATATTGTGCTATTTTCTTTTCTATCTGCCAATTAGAGTAAAAATAAAAATATTCTTACTAAAAGTGGATACAAAAATAAATCAAATGTATATGCAAAGGTTGAAGACAAAAATTGTCTGATAATTTTAGTGATACTGAAGACACATTTAAACCAAAACTTAATCGTTAGTTAATACACTATAATCATCAAGAATAACTAAATTCAAACATGTAAAGTTTTTCTGGGTTGATGTCACCCGACAACTGAGCAGGTACATAAATAAATGTCCTAAAAGAGTTCCCAAATATTACAAATGTTTATAGTAATGACCCTATACTGATGAGAAAACAATTTATTTAGCACTATTTCTCCTTTAAGTACTTGGTATTTTGTCTGGGGGAAGGAGTGTCTTAGGACCACCTCACTCTGCGGCATGATGAAGAGATACAAAGTCACGTGATTGACGGCAACGCCTCACTAATTGCTGAAATTAATCTGTCAAAAAGTATCTGGCATCTCCCCCCTTATCTGATGACTAATGCATCACTGGAAATGATGCTCCATTCGTTTCTGTGGGCAATGGAAAAAAGCTTTCGGAATAAAACTGTCTTTCTTCTTATTAAACTTTATTATACCAATAATTCTTGTAGACATTTGATCTAGTTGCGACATTTTGAAAAATATTTTATAAAGATGAAAGACTGTCCTTAGACCAATAGCCCTGGCATAATCTCTATGTGGTTGAATTCTAATTAAATAGGCTTAATGATACGTTATCCTTTCCCAGGCTGTCATCCAACCAATATTTCATTAAGAATTAACTACATTTTTATTTCGTTAAACTCGCAGAAATTTTCAGTTCTTGGCTAACTTAAAGATTTTTCTTCAAAAAAGCATATAAGTTATCATTTGGGAGCATCAATAACTTATTATCCATTTACTTTTAAATTGATGTTAAAATTCACCGAGAAAAATTTTCGTGTTATGCCACTTTTCAATTGAAACTAGTTTCACGGGTTCTTATTTCAATAAGGTTCTTTATAGCTTTGCTGAAATTTAAGATGCATATAAACTAGAAGGAGTGTTTGGAAGACCGTCAATTTTCCTTAATTTACTCACAATAAAATTGCTATAAAAGTTAGCTGAGACTCTGTTTTCTAAACAACTCTTTATCATTCAGTTTCATAAATAATTGTATTGTTTTTTATTAATTATAAATAATTATTTTGTTAACTGAGGATTATGTATAGTTTTGTTAATAATGCATATTTTCAATATTTAGTCCGAATATCTTTTAACTGGGTTAATTTTTATCTAGGATAATTTGATACCTGTTTTATTATCATTGATTGAAAATTTCACATGTAATTCAGCACTCATTACTGTCTTTTTTGCCCCCCCCCCAACAGTACAGCGTTATATCTGCGGACTTACAATGCTAGAAACCGGGTTTCGTTACCCGTGATGGGTAGAGCACAGATAGCCCATTGTGTAGCTTTGCGCTTAACTTCAAACAAACAAACTTACTGTCTTTTTGAATATGTTATTGAGTGGGTTTCCGTCTATTAGCGCGGGATAGTTCGAGATGCTATTTGATGAGTCCTTTTATATTAAGTTTATGAACAGCATATTTCAGGTATTTTTTATTTCACAATTTTAAATTATATAATACTAATACATACGTAACGTGTTTAATTCCTGTACACTGTCAAAATGTTATCATACATTTCGTCATAGAATATCTAAATAATAAACACAATTCTTATCCTGATTTATGTTCATTGAACATTTCCATCCTTAAACTTATGTTCATAGAATGAATGATATACACATCTTGATATTTTATATTCATAATCAGAATAGTCCTTCGTGAAGCAATATGTTAATGTTAAGTATATATTACAACAGAATGCAGTAGCTACCAGTAGTCCCCAAGACCCTCCAACAGCTTGATATACCTATCAGAATTCTTCACCAGTAAAGTAACATTCCAGTCGTCTTTCAAAATTTGTAGTGCATACTGGAGGGATTTACACATTTTGATAAAAAGTTTAGAAAAAACGATCTTTGCCACCCCCAGATATTCATAAAAGAACTTTTATTTATTTTAACCAACGTTTCGCCAACGACTTTTATACTCCAGATATTTATGAAAGAACTTTTATTATTTTAACCAACGTTTCGCCAAATCTGATTTGTTTTCTTACTTTTCGCTGATTACATATTCAGATTCAGTAAAGTTGTGTGTATTAACCCTGATGAAGCCACAAAGGCGAAACGTTGGTTAAAATAAATAAAAGCTCTTTCATAAATATCTGGGGTATAAAAGTCGTTAGTTTATCGATAATTGTAAGACACAAATAGCTACGTGTCTGTAATGGCACACATGCAAAGATACATCGAAAAGTCTAGATAAGGAAGTCTGTTAATATTTACATCAGCCATAACGATTGACGGGTCCTTTAACTTGGTAGTTTTATTAGACCAATATCTTCAGAGCGCTTGAATGAAACAATGTATATATATATTTTTGCCTAAAGTGTGTAGTTGGCAAGTCCTAGAATACGATTAATTATGTTGTTCTTCTTGAAAAGTTATTTCATCTATACAGTGTCTCAGAAACTTTTCAATGTACATGTATTTTGATCTGGTTTTTAGCTATTGGGAGCTATATGTATAAAGCTAGTTTCTATAAACTCTTCATCTACTTTCAAACAGTTACACGTTCACACTTAGTAAACTGAATCAAATTCATTTTATTGGCGTGCTATTGCATATCCCTCTTTACACGGGATGTTATCTTAAGTTAGAGCTTTTAAACTCATAATCGACTCTTAAGTCAAGTGATCAACATTTGATAGAGTAACAACCATGACCTGGTGGATAGGACAATCGACTTGCAATTTGCGGGTCGCGGGATCGAATCCCGTCACCGAACATACTCACCCTTTCAGTCCTTGTGGCATTATAATGTGACGGCCGTTATTAAATAATAACGCAAGAGTTGGTGATGTTAACTAGCTACCTTATCCCTAGTATATTACTTTAAAATGAGAAAGCTAACGCAAATAGTCTTCAAGTAGGTTTGCGCAAAATAACATTTATTTAACTCTCGCTTGTGCGAAGCATTTCGTGATCATAAACAGATAAAAATGGTCTTGTAATTTTCATCCAAATCCGTTCAAATGTAGATTCATCACACTATTGAATGCAACTGCTTGATTCTAAAAATGGAAAGATAACTTGCAACGACTCTAACTGTTGTCCTCTATATTTGTTTTCTGGATCGATGATCACTTTCTGTGTTAAACAGAAAAAGATATAACTTTTTCCCTAAGTAAAGAAAAAGAAAAAACAGAACAATGAAAGCTATACTTGTTCTTAGTTTTTTTCCTTTTTCTTTCCTTGTTATTGATTGTCGTAGTTTATTATAAGGTAATAGGCGCTTTGAAATACACGTGACGCATAAAATTTGTTGAAAGTATGAATTGGTATTGTTAATGTAGACATTGAAAAGACTACCTGTTGATTTTTTAAAATTCAAAGCAAAGCCGTAAAAATAGAGACAAAAATAATTGAGTTTAGAATAGCTATTTGAATCTTATTTCTCACATTTTATTATGTTGATTAATTTTAACTTTTTATTACAAATAAATAATTCTATGATAATTACTATTCATTGTTAAGTTAAGCGAATTTCAAGTTTTTAATATTTCTCATTCATGTGATTGACGAATGCATCTCAGAAAGAAAGATCTTCGTATTTCAGTACCGATGCAATTAACGTAAGGATTTTAATGAGTTTATAAATATGTTTCTGTCTGGGCTTCAAGATTTTAGACTAAGCATAGTTTACATATTCTGGATCGATATACTGATTCTAAGCAGAGCACAGATGTTAACTTGTACTGAATGTTACACAATACTAGAATTCGTCATGTGGTGGACTTAGAGTATTTGATAGCGCATGTGCGAATCATCACTCAGATACTTCCACTGACAAATATAAGAAATATTATACATTGAAGGAGACTGTGATCTAGCAACAGAAATTATGATTTTGGAATACCAAGAATAATTTTGGAACTCAAACATCAAATATAATTTATAAAAACTTTCTTTTAGAGCTTTTATTTGAATAGTATCTTCAAACTACAATGTCAATAAACAACACTCAGAGATTACAATTACCATTTAATAAACTCCAAATAGGACCATACATTTCGGAAACTCTCGTGGTACTGTGTATCTCAACAAAACTTACGACTCGTAGTTTTACAATAATATCAACTTTTCGTTTTGTATTTCAGATTAAAGAGTTCTTATTACTTCAAACTGGATGGCATAATGTTTTGAGATTTAGCACATGAACTCGAATGTCCTTTGTTTTTTAAACAAATGTTATTTATTTTAAACATAGGACAATTTCATATTATTTTAACAGCCACAGTATTAGAGAATTTTACAGTGTGTTCGAGAATTATACAAACACTTTTTTCATTTTCATACTGAGAAACCAGATTAAGATAAAGACACGCGGCTTACTGCACGTGCACAAAATATTGTTTTTTTTACCTCACACAATCACCACAGTTAAACATGTGCACCATAATTTATACACGAAATGTCTAGTAAGTACCTTATCTCCTATCAACTGTTTTACAACATTAAAGGAGTAACCTTTGTGATACGTTGACGTAATTCATCTTTACTCGCAAGCTTAGCGTTGACCACGGTCTTTATGAAGTTCCATTAAAACGAAAAACTCCATTGGCGTAATTTCCAGAGAACACGGAAACCAGCTGATCGCACCCCTTCCTCCCAATCAGTTACTGGGAAATGTTTCATTAAGTGCGTTGCAGGCGTTAAGGCTACAGTGTGAGGGGGCACCATCCACGTGGAATAACATGTTAATAAAATCTTTCGGGGCTGTAAACAAACTTTGAACATTATTCTTGCACGTGCAGTAATCCAGATGACTCTATGTTAAATGGCTCTATGTGTTTCCAAAATTCCTGGACACTCTTGTTTTTCTTTTACCATTTTACTTTAATATTTTTTATCACAAACTCATTTGTACCTTTTCTCATTACTTATCTCATTCATAACTCTCAAACTATTATCATGATAAGCAGAAACAATTTTATTTGCTTATATCGAACGATGACAAGTTACTCCTACTTCTGGCCACATACTTAGTTAATTTGATTCCATTATCGTCAGAAGATTCGAAATAATCGTCACTCTCAAGCATATTTGGCGAGCTAATTTTATTTCTTTAACGTCTGTGATTGCAAACAAGTTTAATTAAATGCATTTTGGTCAGGTGTTCTATCATGTGAACTAACAGGATAAGCCACTGTAGTAACATATAGAACTGAATCAAGTAGGTATGTAAGGCAGCTTTTGTCACGCCCATCCTACATTGTAAATGTGTGCATGTGTGTGTGTTTTCTTATAGCAAAGCCACATTTGGCTCTTTGCTGCGTCCACCGAGGAGAATCGAACCCCTGATTTTAGCTTTGTAAAGACTTACCGCTGTCCCAGCAGGAGACTGTATGCATGTATCATGATGCTAGGCATATCGCCGACGTAATCCACAATATATTATTAACGTACCTTATTTTAGAGTTACAAGGCCAATTAGAATTGATTTATTCGTTGATGCAAAAAATAAAACGACATATCTTTGTCCATTAATTTATATGTATTTCATTGCAAATGGCATCCCTTAAAAAGCTAATTATTTTCAAAATATAGTATTAACACATGTTATTGTCCATATCAAGAGTGAATTCGTTCAAAACCAGAATCAAACGAACTGGTGAGTACATGATATTGTATTGCATCAACTATTCAGCCTAATATCTAGTCATTACTATGACCTACTCACACACCTACTTGATTTTTCTACTTTGTAGTTAGATCCTCAGTCTAACCAGGTAGAACTCTTTTCTAAGGAGTGCGCATTAAATCTATCTTTTGTCGAGAACTTGGCTGACCGAAACCCGTTTACCATGACTTAGATTAATTGATGTCTTGGAAAATTAATCAGTTCTTACTCGTCTACTGGGGCCCAAGTCGTGGAAGGTTGAATTGTACAGCGGCAAAGACAAGGGATGTATTTGAAGACCTGCCGTGGTCGGCTTTTAATCAAGCTTTTTTACATAAGGAATAATTAATGGCCGACTGAGTGAGGAGTCAAAAGTTCAGCATAAAGCCAGGATGACTGGAAATGAGCATCGGTATCTGTCTAAACGACAAACTGTTACTAAAGAACATTAAAAGGCTTATAATCTTTCACAAAGGCCAAGTGCACGCTCACTATTGTTACAGGCACATGGGGGCGCTACGCTTTTTGCCAAGTGTATGCGACTTCAACTGCCACCTGGTGGGTAGACTGATGAAGTCATAAATTATTTCATCTTTTAAACACGCCTTATGTCTTTGTGAAGACAGATGAGAGATTATTAAACTATGCCGTTTCTTTTATGTTTCGATTGGGTTTATAACGTACAAAGCAATCGTTTGCTTTCTCTTTTTTGTTGTTGTTGCTTTTGTAGTGAATTTTGTGTCTGCAGCTTTACCGGAAAGGCATAAACTAACAAAAATAATCCGTAAGATGCGCCAAATTAAAATCACTTTTACAATAGCAATGAGTTTAGCAGAATACCTCCTGGTGGATCAGTGATAAGTATTGGAAGCACTAAACTTAAAAATGGTGATACCTGCGATGGTCACGCCGCAGATGACTCATTATGCAACTTTATGCTTAATCAGAAAATAAGCTGATAGGCTATTTTCTGTTGTTCACAAGCTTAGATTCGTTTTATGACTAAACAGATCTTGCATGTTCGTGCTTCAATTTTTCAAATTCCATTCTGTGACACTTCTTATTGTATATTACGAAGCTAAGATAATTTATACCGTGTTAGAAAAATAAGCTTTTTTTTCTGTATTAATAAACAGTAACGAAGAATTGTTGTAATAGCTCACCAATTTATATTTACACCTTTAAATAAGAAACTACCACTTTATGAAAACGTTCTTTTGGAGACATTAAAAACCCATACGCGATCCTCAAAATCAGGAATATGTAGTTTAATTACATTCATTAGAATTTGTTTTCTTTCAACTCTACTCTACCTATGTTGGTCCATTGCAATAATGACAACATGTCATTTTTGTAAAACCGTTTTACAGTTTTAATGTTCTCAAGTCTTTGATTCCAAAATAAGTTTTAAAAATATAAAAAATACAATCAACTTACCTAATAAATAAACACCTTCGAAAAGTGCTAAACATTATTATAATAGTGCCTTTTAATAATCGCCATGTATGACTATTGTTATTAAGGACAAAGTTACACAAAGGGCCATCTGTGCTCTGCCCACCACGGGCATAGAAACCCGGTTTTTTAGCAGTATAAGTCTGTATTTAGCAGTATAAGTATATACTGGGAGGCCATGTATGGATAAAGGATACCATAATTTATTAAGTTTACGCGTCATATCTTTATTTAGGTACAGTATTTGAAGTTAGTATCAAGTGATTGCTTATTATCTTCTATAAAATATCTTTGAACAAGCAAACTAAACAAGAATAATAACAATAGTATTAAGTTTGTTAAAAAGTGAGATTTGTGTTTTTTAACCGCAAAGCTGCACAATGTGCTATCAGCGTACGGACACCGTAGAGATCGAGCATCAACTTTTTGCGTTATAAGCCCTCAACATTACCACGTTGAACCAAAGAGGGTGAAGGGATTTCGCACTACAATATTTCAATGGTTTCGCCGTGCTCTTTCTGATCATGACTTATGATTCACACACATAAATACGTATATAATGAATATTGTGATATATAATATGTGAATGTAACAATATCACTCAAATATTTTATTCAACTAAATATTTAAAAGGAGCAAATATGACGTATAACAATGAATTATAAATGATTTTAGACTTTAATTTAGTTGAAATTTCTTTCTAGCATAATAAATTATATCAAGTTTTACTTTTTTGAATTTGTGTTATATTTTCCCTTAAGAATACATTGAATCCAGGTGTTTACAGACGAATCACATGTATCTTTATAGGCGTAGTCACATACTAAACAATGTCATCACCTTACTCATACGTTGTAGTTTAATCTCGTATAATAATTTTGTTTGTTTGTAATTATGCTCTGCCCACCACGGGTATCGAAACTCGGTTTCTAGCGTTGTAAATCCGTAAACATGCTGCTGTGTCACTAGGGGGCTCGCAGAATAAGCTGCAATCAACATTGGAAGAATTCTCAGAGTTTAGAATTTTTATGATTAGATGTTAGAGAAATTAATAATATACAATACTACGTTGATCCTTATCATAATACAATGTTTTTAGATTTACAGCGTGGTACTTATGATAAAGCTTGTATAGTTCTTGCATCCTTATCATAATACAATGTTTTCAGATTTACAGCGTGGTACTTATGATAAAGCTTGTATAGTTCTTGCATCCTTATCTTAATACAATGTTTTTAGATTTACAGCGTGGTACTTATGATACAGCTTGTATAGTTCTTGCATCCTTATCTTAATACAATGTTTTTAGATTTACAGCGTGGTACTTATGATACAGCTTGTATAGTTCTTGCATCCTTATCTTAATACAATGTTTTTAGATTTACAGCGTGGTACTTATGATAAAGCTTGTATAGTTCTTGCACAATTAGCGTTTGAATATATGTTATCAGTTTAGTTAATGTTTACATATAACATTTTCACTTGTTGTCTAATATCAGAATTGTTTGTGCAATACATATACACGCATGTCGTTGGTACAAATTGTACGTATATATTTAACCATTTAAAAGCTAAACATGAAAATGCAGTGAATGAACGTTTTATCGCGTCTTTCTGTTTTAAAGTTTGCATAAGCACTAATCATGTGGAACAAAAATCGTTATTTATAAGTTTGATACGATATGTTTACAAATAATATAAAACTTTATGGTAATTAGGAAACAAAAGAGGAAATAAGAGCAATGTTTTGTTAATCTAGCCGTCACTAACTCTACCACTTTTTGTGTGTATATTTTCATAAACGAAAGAGAGTTCTTGGATGCTCCATACTTCATTATTTTAGCTCAGACCAAACAACCATCAGTTCAGTTGTTTCGTAGAAAACACCTGGCAAAAAATCAGCTCTGATCTGATAAAAAGGTTAATACAGTATGTTTTATTGAAGGTTATGCTTTAACAGAGCTAACACTAAAT
>NW_013666351.1:144635-153964 GCF_000517525.1 Limulus polyphemus | reverse complement strand
ATTTATCTTTTATACGTTATTTTTTTCGAAACAGATGTTGATAAAAAATCTAAGTCTGGAACAAATTTATTTCTTAATATCATTATCAATATTACCTTTGGAACTCTAATAGAGGGGTTTTTATGTTGAACTTCGAGATACATTAATAATTTATTCTTTACTTTTTTTACTAAAAATGCAACTGTAAAATATTCAACAAAGGCATTGTAGTTGCCTAACAGTAGTCCAAATAATGCGGATGTAAATTTTGATAATCTAGATACCATTAGAAGCATCAATTTTGCATGTGGAAATGTTATTTACGATTGGTTGATATTTTTCAGTAATGAGATTGAAAAATAGTCCTAAAATACGTTGAAGAGACTACTTCCTCATGCTTTAAAATAATATTTTGTTGTCTTTACAAAAAATAATATGTTAAGTTTGTTTTTGAAATATGTCATGCACCATATCTTAGTAAATATTGTTAGGTTATTTTAAGGATTCTATGTTAATTCACAATTTAAAAAGAAACAAGAAGTCAATGGCGTTCATTTGTTTATGGTATATTGACTGCTTTTGCTTTCCGTACTTTAAGATTGAGTAATCTAGAATTTTCCACTAATTACAACATTTTGACTGAGGTGTATTTGAAAGTATTGAAATACGAAAACCCTTTGAGACCACACAATGAATACAATATTACAAACGACTGCTTAATTTTTCTAGAACTTTCATCGTAGCAGTATAATATCGAGTCTCCAGTAACAAATAGTCAACAATTAGTATTTTCATGATCCTCTTCCATCCATTTTTACAGATCTTTCCCCTTAATTAACTATTATATCCAGTTCTAAGCGTTGTGACTCAAGCTCAGGTACTCAGGGAAAGAGTGAAGGATATGTCTCGCTTGAAAGTTGTTATGACGTAAGAGTGCTTTTTATCCCCCCCCAGTGGCACAGCGGTATGTCTGCGGATTGACAACGCTAGAATCCGGGTTTCGATACCCGTGGTGTGCAGATTACAGATAGCCCATTGTGTAGCTCTGTGCGTAATTCCAAATAAACTAATAAACAAAGCTTTTTAGTGAAAATGATTGAATATGAAAGTTAAAGGGTGATAAATATTACGCCACATAATAAGATTAATAAAACTTAATCACAATTTTGTTTGGTACAACACGAGGCCTAGAACACACACACACATATATAACAGTATTTCTAATGCAGTTTGGTTTGTTGCGCACCAAGGCGCACACTACCAAAGCTTAATTGAAACGTTGTATATATATATATATATATACATGTATCATTTGTTTATGAGAAATCAAAAATATTGATATTGTGGTATTAATATCTGTTGATGTCAAAATTCACACAAAACGCAGATTCACGAATGTTTAGCGAATATTAAATTGAACAAGGACAATAGCGAAAAACAAGCAAATGTCAGTGTATTTTGAAAATAAAAAGATCATTACTACATGCATGGTGTTTTGAGATGTATTTTACTCACCACAGTGAACATATATTTACATTTGATTTCAAGAATAAGTAGCATTGGTGTTACTTTGATTTTCGTGAATTATTGGTGTTACTTTCATTCTCGTGAATTATTGATGTTACTTTCAATTCTCGTGAATTATTCATCAGAAAATATGTTCAAAATTCCCTATAACCAGTATAACTCAGTGACAAGTGGTTATCTAATAGTTGATTGGGCTAATTTATCTAAATATTACAAATCAAAATCATAACACATACACAAAAACAAAATTCGAATTCAAAATAAATTAAATTTGTTTAAAGTTAAATACAAAACTAACAATGCTCTGCCCACCCAGTTTTTAGCGTTGTAAGTCTGCAGGCATACCGCTGTGCCAATGGGGAGGGTAGAAATTAAATCATGGCACATAGAACGAAATTAAAGGTAAATAAAATTAATAATTAAATCATAAAATAAAATGCAACAATCTTAGAGAGAAAAATATAAACGGAATCATCAACACTGGCCAATTAAATTACAAAACAAAAGTTCAGTCAGAAACATAAGGTTGAAGGCACAACCAGGATGTTGTGATGGGAACAAGGTCAGCATAATTGAAACCTGGCACCTTGCTGGATGGATGCTAATCTTGCACCATTGCGTACACAATATAGCAGGCTTTGTAAGGTCAGTGCCTGAGACCGCTGTACTTCAGGCTCGACATATAATGACACCTTAGCTATCCTTCCAGCTCTCACCAACTGTCATCTCAGGAACGTAATATCGCCAACTATTGTTTGGTTGCCTAAAGCAGAGCACTGTGAAAGTAGAGATTGGTTATCTGTTCACTAGGTCTGTGATTGAGACTGTCCCTGATCTAAGGATGTGGGACAAAGAACTCCAACTCCAACTTTATCTCTGAAAAAAGTGAAACATAATCTGATTAAATAAAGAAAATACTCCCGACATTAAAAATAAATCTAGAATTACATTCACGCAGTCAACACAAATATTATGTCATAATACTACAACCAAATGCAGTCATAATAAAATTCGGGTATAATGGCTAACTTTTTTAGAAACAATATCGAGACTTAATATTAAGTAATACCCACAAAGTCCAAATATAGTTTGATGTGTACCAACTAAACTTATTTATGAGTCAGACTAACAGAAATACAGTGTCTTACAAAAGTCTTCACCCCCCCTCTCCTGTGCTGGTAATCAATTTAAGATATTTTCTTCTGAAAGGCATAACTCAAATGGCCAAAAATATATATTATATTGATCTCAGACCAATTTCTAAATATTACAAAGAACAAAACGTGCAATTTGTACGCAATTTAATGATATAACGCAAAAAAATCTTGAAAACACATGTTGCAAAAGTCTTCACCCCCTCAGGTTTTACCATCGTTGATTTAACTTTACGTCAATACCCTGCTAAAGTAAACACAAGTGGCTCTGTACAACTCTATCAGATACCAAAGTATATTATAGAGCCATGTGAAAAAATACTTTAGGTCATACAAAGTCATCAGTATTTGGTTTACTGTTATATATTGAGAATGATGAGAAAAGTAACTCTCTACAAATCTAAGGGAGAAGATTGTTCAGAAGCACAAATCCGGAGAAGGCTATAAATCATTTTCAAAGGTACTCAGTTTGCCATTAAGTACTGTAAAATCGGTTGTGGAGAAATGGAAAGTGTGTCACACTACCTCAACCTTGCCAAGATCAGGTTGACCTTAGAAAGTCTGCGCTCGAACAAACAGAAAAATCGTCAGAAAAGTGACTGTCAAACCAACAGTGACTCTAAAGGAGCTGCAGACTTCAATAGCAGCAACTGTAGTTACTGTATGCACCTCGACAATATCACGTAGCTTACACAGAAAAGGCTTGTATGGTAGGGTGGCAAGAAAGAAACCACTACTGACGAATATGCATCTTAGATCGCGAATGGTCTATGCCCGTAAACATTTCAATAACCCTACAACAATGTAGCAGAAAGTTACATGGTCATATGAGACCGAAATATAACTTTTTGTATTAAATGACAAACGGTATGTATGGCGGAAACCCAATATTGCTCATCACCCGGCAAATACAGTTCCAACTGTCAAGCATGGTGATGGGTCCATAACGCTGTGGGAATGTTTTTCTATAGTTGGTAATGGAGAACTTGTACGCATTCAAGGGATCATGGACAGTGCAAAATATACATAGATGTTGGAGGTAAGTCTGAAAAAGTCAGCTGGTAAACTAAATCTCGGTCGAAGGTTTACATTTCAGCAGGACAATGATGTCAAATACAGATCAAAGGCAATCCAAGAATCATTTCGGAGAAACAAAATTATAGTTCTTGACTGGCCAAGCCAAAGCCCACACCTAAATCCACTCGAAAATCTGTGGAGAGACTTGGAAATTTCCGTGCATCGAATAAATCCTTCCAACTTACAAGAACTGGAGGATATCTGCAAGCAGAAGTGTACAAAACTAACTCCAGCATATTGTGCTAAAGCTCGTGGAGGGTTATCCAAAACAACTTTCAGCTGTCATTGCTGCCATAGAAGCTTCAACCAAATATTAACTACACAATCATGTTAGGTGGTGAAGACTTTTGCAACATGCGTTTTCAAGATTTTTGTGTTATATCACTAAATTGGGTAAAAATGCACGTTTTGTTCTTTGCAATCATTAGAAACTGGTCTGAGATTAATATAATGAACATTTTTGGCCATTTGAGTTATGTCTTTTACAAGAAAATAACTAGAATTGATTACCAGCACAGGGGGCGAATACTTTTCAAGGTACTGTAAGATGCACACAATATTTTATTTTGTTTTCAATGGTCAAGTGATCATATCATGATTTTAGATTTCAAGACTAAGTCACAAAACCTATGAATATCTAAGTTACAAAACTGCAAAATATTTTTTTCTATAACACCGATGAAAACAATGGGTTCAACGTATTGTTGATAAAGTGTAAACTATCTGGTAACTGTGTGTGTGTGTCTTTCCTTCAATAAATACCACACTCTCGGGTGTTTCAGTTTAAATACACAGACCACACTGAGTTTTTATCGTAATATATTTCAAGCCAGTCATTGTGGTTTTCCGCGAAATTTCATCCCATCTTAATATTTCAAGTCAAAATTATTTAATGGCCTGAAGAAGTTGTACTATTGTATATATTATAATACAAGCTGGTTTAATAAGCACCAGAACGGAAGAAGAAAAAAAGTGTAGACTCCAAATGCTGCTATACTTCTGCGTCATATAACAATGTGAACTTTGTAGGACACGAAGTCACCACTGAATGATTACATGGTTTCCATAGCAACTGGTTAGTTCCAGTAGCTTTACTCCATGTGCTTTTTTAAAAGCTGCCAAAATGAAACTTGAAGACCCACCCTTTGAATAGGGATTATCCTAACTCACAGAGAAGTGAAAATAAATTATTTTGGTATAAACATCCCTTCAGATCACATTTCATACTGTCAGACACAAAATACACACAGTACAATGTATTAGGTATGCAAGGAACGAGAGCAAAATTACTTTCACTATTATAACATAGCAATCATGTCCGAATTGTCATACTTCTCTTGTGAGCACTACCATCTAGGAGTTGTAATAAAGCCACTACACTAAACACGAAATGTAACTAAGAAAATGGTACACTTTTTGTTTCAATTATACAGTCTATGTTAGCATTCTGTGATGTATTAGAGTATATATATACCAATTAGACCATCAGGCAAGATGTTTCACAGTGGCACAACACAAAGCCACCCAACTTATGCGCAAGTCGCGAGTTCACTTAGAAATTTTCTATTCGTAAAAGCCTGCTAACATTTGTCACAAAACCTGAGTGCTCGGAAAATAATGATTGCTAAATCATTTCAGCTTGTACCTCAGAATCCCTATTTATCATCAATAGTTGAATCCAACTGTAACTTTCCCTAGTATTTTTATCCAATAATTTAAGTTGTCCTCGCTGTGTATCTGGCGAGATTCGGGAGGTTTGTTCTGTAGAAATGTAGTGATTATCGCAAAACGTTTCATCAGCATTCTGCCATTAAATATTTCTTGGTAGCTCAGAAAATATAGGACACAACGATCTTTAAGTTGTCGATTTTTCAGTAACTGTCCTAACTGTACAATAATTAAGTGGCTATCATATAATATACTGCACATACATCCTATCGTGAAACACCAGTTGAAAGCTCATAACAAAGGATTGCACTTCCTTTCAGTCATTGACTTTTCAATCAAATGACCTCTCCTGTGCTGTTCTCTTGAACATTGTCGGATATGTCTGCTTCACCTTACCATTGAGAATGGTGCCCACAGGTTTCAACTACCAGCTTCTCTGCTAAAATCTTGGCAAGATGTTCTCAAGAGTTTTTCATCTTTTTAAAGTATAGAGATATGTATATCCTGATGAGTGCAATCATCTAATAAAGCATGCCTCGGTTGTCTGTGTTAAGACGTAATGTGTGATGCCACATTCACGTGTCTCCAGACTTTCAAATTCAAGACCATGTATGTTTACCAAAGACACTATGGGATGTGATGATAAACTCCTCAGGATTGTGACATTTTCAGGGCAGTGGTACAGTGGGATGACTTGGTGTGCAGTTGTATACATCATCATTACCATCATTACTGTGCAATGTGTTGTGATAAAATACATTTTCATCATCATGTCTCTCGGGTTTGAAAGGTTCTTTACTAATTCCTAATCCCACTGGATCATAACAAGCTGTTACTTGCTCTAACAGATAGCATTGCATTGCAATGAAGCATAGTACACTTTGTCCATTGCGCACACCGCGTCATTTTCGTCGGACCCTGTTGACTCTATACAGTGTCTTGTGCTGCCAGAGCCTGTGAGTTCCAGGATTTCTCAGCGAAACATCCTTCAACCTCCTGCTCTTGAGAACAGATTGACAATCATTGACTGGTGAAAGCTCTAGGTCCATAAATCTGCCTCTCCTAGACCTAGTCCTCACTTCCACTCCAGGTTACTTTCACCCACCATAAGTTTTCCGTGGTCTCAGAAAGTTACGTTACATGATAACAAACTTTACTGTTCCAAAAACTCAACAGTAAAAGAAGTGTGTTCTAAATAACAAATCCTAGTCACAACAACAAATGTGACTTTTAACTAAACGGGATGTACAGATTAAGCCTGTAAAGCTGGTTAGAGATACCTTAAAAATGTAGGTGGACCAATTGTTGAAGGATGTGATGGATGTTGATGGATTTGTAAGCTATCATGTTTTTCTGTGGTATTTCCATAGCTATCTCCGATTTCTTCCTGATCTATTTTGTCCTGTTGATTTTCTCGACCTTAGAAATCAGAGGATACAGCAAAAGCCCAAATAACTTTTCTAGACTAACACTGTGTTTAGTAAATAAGTATTTTTGTGTGTGTGTTTCAAACTACACTGTGTTTACTTGTTTTTATCTACTTTTCATGTTTAATTTATTCTTTGCTTAACAGTCCTAAACGTATATTTGTGGAAACCTTTGATTTTTCAGCTAGATATCAGTGGACCCGAATATCACAGACTAAATTAGCTATCTTTCAAGAAGTCCATACAGAAATACGTACACGATAACCCGATACTTACGAAGAAATTTTGCAGCATACATCCGTTGCCTATATAAAAGAATTAGGACATGCTTGTGACCTTGTAATATTTGGTCAACGAGAATGTCATAACTACATGCAGAAACAGCGTGAAAATTTAAAAACGTATCACGTAAATAAACCCGAATAAAGATATGTTCCATAGAAGCTACGGAAGAGCGAAATTCATGTCTATTGGATTATTTAAATGTGTTGTATCTCAGTTAGTCTGTTTTGCTCTGATACAATAATGTTTTGCAGCAAGCAAAAGTCCATTTTGAGGAGTATAATTTATGTGAATTTAAAGTATTATGAATATTATCGTGATGTTTCATAACATTCTTTAAAGTATCGTGATTTATCTGCTCATTAGTTTCCACACTATAAAATTGAAATATGAAAGTATTTTTATTAAAGTAAAGGGTTGAAATATCACAATGCCTTATTGATATATCTAACGTGGGGTGATTTCAACTGCAGCTTCAATCTCTATACTGAACCAAGAATCTCGCCAACAGTTTCCTTGGTAGATAAGAGACAGATAAAAGTCACTTGTCAGAAAATATCAGGTGTCTATTTCTTTTTGAAAGTAAATACTTACATTAAAATTGTTTATTAATTCACAAATTTGAAATATACGTAAGCAGATGTGGGTATAATAAAATTGGATATACATGTACTTTTTGACTTCTTGAATACTGAAGAGATAGTCAAAAATATTAGGTCGTCAAGAAATTAATGTCGCATTCTGGAACCCTTTCATTAATCACCCCCCAAAAACTCGAATAATGTATACTAGTTAAACGAACCGCGTAAACATCACGTTAGTGTAACCTATATAATGTGTAAACTTTAGCATAGTCTAAGCCCTTATAGTGATGGCATACGACGATACACACACATTCGGCACGAAATGCTGTTTGAATACAAGAAGGGAAACAACTTCTCTGTAGCCACAAAGAATATCAAAGAAGTTTATGGAATGTTTTGAATGTTCATAAGTGTCAACGATGGTTCAGCAAATTTTCAGGTGACTTTAGCCTTAAAAACTGTGATGGCAGGGGCCGATATGTTGGAATTGATATTGATGCTCCGAGAACGCTTGTTGAGTACTAAACTACTACTACTACTACTAAACGTCTGACTGAAGTTCTAATAAGCATGATCAAAACTTTGGTTGCTTTGTCTTATATAGTTGATAATTATATCTCTTTGTTGATACTTTCACTTCATGATTCTATGAATTTAATTTATAAATCAACTGCATGCTAAAATTTCTGATAAAATGCTATCATCATATTAACTTTGCAATGGTTTATCACCGATGAGACAGTTAACGTCACTAAGAAAGCGCATGCGCGTCTCTATCAAAACTTTTCGCAACAAAAATATCAAACGTATAAGAGTAATAATCACAAAAACCTATACATATCTAATTTACCTCCACTTGAAATAACCCTCTATAATCACGTGCGCTCACACGCATTCAAATCAGTCCGAAAAAGGTGTAGTACCGAGGTAGTAGTTATCCTAGAATACGCACGTAGAGACTTTTTTTCTCTTCCTTAGATCTAAACGCTATAATAGACAGTTAATCTTCCTAGCGAACCTTGGAAAAAACAAAATAACAAAACAACTTCTCGAGCGAAACGTGTGAAGAACAAACTGTGCTGGTAAAAATGAGTTGCCTATTAATTATGACAGGCGACGCCTTTAGTTACCACCAAATTATGTATCCACAGGACATAACGCTCTAGTGGCAAAGGCGGGAGTGTATGTGGCCAAATGGGGGAAAAGCTAGAGAACATTTTTGTGAATGTTACTGGCTACTGCGTGCTGTTTCTGTGTCAAACTGCTGGGATTGTGACTGGAATATAAAAAAGGATTGAAGTACTCGTTTTATTTGTATTTGAGGGATGTCTACAAATATAGGAAAGCTTTGTGAGGGAGAGCAATGTCTTCTTTACACGATACGTAGCCAATGGTGGCTTGGATAAAGTTAAACAAATGTTGGTTTCGTTGCCAGTTAAACTAATATTGGCTATTTTCATCCGCCACTGATGATGATATTTAATAAAACCCGCCTTAAAACGAGATTTATGTGATACACTCAGTATGTTTCATAAACTTCAAATAAGTGATTAAGTAATTTAAGATTGTGCTATGTCTGGACTTAATGAGTTACCACCCCCCCCCACGCCACAGGGAATACAGGAAATCAG
>NW_013666351.1:139051-143835 GCF_000517525.1 Limulus polyphemus | reverse complement strand
TTCTAAACCTTAAAAAAAATGATAAAATAATTTAAAGTTTTGTATGTTTTGGACTTAATGAATACCCCCCCCCCCCCATCCAGTGGAACAGCAGAATGTCTGCAGACTTACAACGCTAGAAACCGGGTTTCGATAACCGTGGTGGGCAGAGCACCGGTAGCCCATTGTGTAGCTTTTTGCATAACTTCACGCAATCACCAATCACTTAATGATTTATATTATTGTTAAAAATAAGTCAGCTAAACTAATAATGCTTTATTAGAAGTAGGAGTTATAAGAATGTGTGTTTATTATGAATACAGCTTATAAGCTCAAAGCCCGGCATGGCCAAGTGGTTAGGGTGCTCGACTCGCAATCTGAGGGTCGCGGGTTCGAATCCCCGTCACACCAAACATGCTCGCCCTTTCAGCCGTGGGGGCGTTATAATGTGACGGTCAATCCCACTATTCGTTGATAGAGAGTAGCCCAAGAGTTGGTGGTGGGTGGTGATGATTAGCTGCCTTCTCTCTACTCTTACACTGCTAAATTAGGGATGGCTAGCGCAGATAGCCCTCGTGTAGCTTTGCGCGAAATTCAAAACAAACAAACAATTTCTAATAGCCTAAAACTGAGTTAAATTGTAATTTAGATTTAGAAGTTAAATAAATGCCGATATGTATCCAATTTATGATCTTTGCCAAGAAGATTGATACACACAGTTTTCTTTTTTAATACAAATATATTTTAGTATACAACCGATAATAAAATTTACAATAACGGTTATTACAAATAGTTATTACAAACAATGATTCATATACAAAAGTTTTACAAACTTACAAGCAATATGAAGTATTATTTCTAGGCTGGAACTTCCTTGATATCTTATCGAGGGTTCACGATGAGCGAGTTAACTACTAGTTGATGTAGGTACGATTCGCTCAATAGGGAGCTACCTAGCTCTGTAGTTCTCGCTTATCACGCGCGAATTATAGGTCAAGCTTGAGTTTTTTACCAATGAAGTTATATAATGTCTTCGTAAAAGTACTAATGTCCGATGTGAATCCACTGAAGTTAAATGATTTGCAATGTTCGAAATTTTTAAATGTTCCTGGTCAAATATATGAATATTTCCGATTAATAAGCATTATAACAATTACGGATATAGCCTCCGAAGTTTATAGCACACCAACAAACCAATAATGGATACCGTTTTTAGGCGAGTCGCTTTGGTTATATTTATAGGCGTGTGGAGGGTTTCTCGAAAATTCAGATTACGTAACAATATTGACGCTAACACTAGCGTTTACGTACACACATATATTGTTCATTCTTACACTCGAGAATCTTCTACAACTTTAGAGAATAGGCGAGATTTTCGCAATACATATTTAACAGTATAAGCTATGTACATTTCTAAATATAAATTTAATTTAAGCAAACATCGATTTTAAAACAAATATATAACAATAAATCAGTCACAGGCTGTACTTGAGAAGTTATTTAGTTCTTGTTGGCATTGGTTAGACTGATCAAGAGAATTAAATAAAGTAAACAGAAAAAGATATGAAAGTTGGAGATACAAAAATTATACCCTTACATATTTTTTAAGTTGGAGATATACAAGTTGAGGCTATCAACTCTAGTTTTGTAGCGTTTCCAGCAGCAACGGTAAGAAGCTTAGACTAGATGATGGTATTTATTAAGTTCTTTCTTGAAAAATAAAGTTTTCTGCCGCATGCACCATCACATACTTTCTAATCCTAATATCTTTCTTGTACCAACCACCAAGACAAGATGTTTCCTGATATTTACTGTATTAAATACCTTTGTTTCTTGTCAGACTTATGGAAAAGATACCAAAAAAGTTAAAACTGGATTCCCATGTGGATATAATAGGGGCATATGTCTCAATACTTATTGAAATCTTAGATTTATATCTTAAAATAAGCTCATTTCCTTTGTTATACCGGAACTATCTGCTTACATAAAGATATTTTTTCGATGCTATATTATTACACTCAGCCACTCACTGTCCATCAGAACAGATTGCCATGTGTAAGGTCTCCCCTACTGTTCACAGATTGACAGTTCCAATAAGTGTCTGCTAGTGATGTTAATATGAAACTTGGTCTTAAGTAAATATATCATAGAATTACCAAAGGTAACAGATGCATTACAAAGTAAATCAATTTGCTAAGAGATAAAACCGGAAGCTAATGTTAAAGTGTTTGTTTCTCACCTAGATTTTAAAAAATATTTTCTGAGATAAATCGCAAATTAATCTTTAATAAATACAATTTTTTCATTGTATGGGAACATTCGAATCCAATGTCAGTCTTTATTGCCATTGTTTTACTATATTTGTTAGGTGGCGTTTCATTTTCAGTCCTTACTATTAAAAAATATAGAATCCGAAACAATATCTAATATATAAAGCTTTAAATGGAAAATTTTCGCCATTTCTATTTGTATTTGTTGTTACTGCTGAAAAATTTATTCATTTTAATATGCCATTCTTACTTGTTGTTGTTGCCTTCTTTGTGCAAAGCTGTACAATGGGTTATCTGCACTGTGTCCACTGCGGACAATCGAACTCTAGATTTTAGCATTCTAGGTCCATAAAGTTAACGCTGATCCACCGGGGGATGCCAGTCTTACTTCATCCTTTCTCCTTATTCTACTTTCTCTTTATTTTACTTTCTCCTTATTCGAACTAAAATAACAAACACATCAATAAGAAACACAGACCTGTAACTCCAAGGTCACAGAAAATTTTCAAAAAAAAAGTGTGTTTTCAGACCAAAATAACTTATGGAACCTAATTAAGGGAACTGTTCTACATTTCTGTGAAAGTCTAACTTGCACTTACAGAACGAAAAGAAAATTAAATGAGCGTAACCGCTTATAATTACTATTATAAATGATGTTAATTTGTATTACATATTAGCATTAAAATGTCCTTGAAGGTGATGCTAGTTATTCTAATTGTTTGTTTGAGGTTTTCTTAATATCATTCTCAATGTATTGTTAAGCGTGTAAGAGAATAAGATTCAAAGATCATCTCGAAAAATGTGTGGATAATAATTCAGGTATTTACGTATGTCACGCTCAGCATTTATCTGTAATAGCAAGGTCACACTGAAATGTACACATGCTAACATGCGTGATTTTGTCGACCAACTGAAGGAACGTCCAACAGAACTGCATCTTAAGGTCAATTAATTACCAGATTTATGGTTAGTTTTTACAAAGATCTGAACAAACACTGACATGCGAATTTCAAGATAAACGATCGCAGTGAAATAAAGCAGTCTTCAAAGTTTTTATTCGACCAATTTAAGTTCACTAAACATCATAAAACAGTCCATCGCACTGAGTCTGTAATATCAGAACGACAAAAATAGCTTTACTTGTAAGTTTAATAAAAATCTTTGAATCTTGACTTACAACGCTAGAAACCGGGTTTCGATACCCGTGGTGGGCAGAGCACAGATAGCCCATTGTGTAGGTTTGTGCTTAATTACAAGCAAACAATCGAGCTGTGTGACATAATAAACGGAGTTAAGTGAAACTGACCTATAACATTTATTAAAACGGTTATTGTTCTTTGTCTCCTACACAGTCGCTTTATTCAAAGTCATTTCTTCAAGAAAACAGACCGGATAACAATAGAGATAAATAGAACAAAATATTTCAAAAATTAAACTACATTTATAACTTGCAACAATTTCTATATAAGCATAAACACTTTAAAGAAATATTTGATTTTCAAAATCTCATTCCCCTTGTTTCAATCACTGTTCTTTTCGCGTCTGTCATGTTTGCCGGTCTCCACCCATTCTTTCATTTACCAAAATACATGTAACAGTATGCCACACAGTGAGTCAACAGTAAGTTTACGGACTTACAACTTTAAAATCCGGGGCTTGATTCCCCCATGGTGGAATGAGCACAAATAACGTATTTTGTACCTTTGCGCTAAAACAAAGAAACGCATAAATGTTTTGTATGTTATTTCGAACGTTTGTGCAAATACACTTAATCTACTATATCTGTTACTCCAACGTAAGGTTTCTAAAGGTGATTCTAGACCTACGGCTGCAGCATGTTACTAACCATCTCGACATCTTTCCAATGTTGTTGTTAGTTTTTAGATAGAAAGCGAAAACATAATAAAACGCCAAACTTTGGTGTTTGGTACAACGTCAATTTCCTCTGTAATAAAATACGAAACGGTTTTTTGTTCTAATATTTATAAAACCATTGGTATAACAATATAAACTAGTAAAATATGTATTTAGTGTGATGTTTCGTATGAAACAGGAAAACACATTTCACTGAAATGCAATACTATAAAATTCTGATATTGAAAGAGGTATAGCTTTGAATCTTTTATCAATATTTAGAACGAAAAGATGCTTTTCCCGTAAAATTATAACAATATGAAACTTGGAACAAAATTTTGTTCTGTATACATTTAGTTTCCAATACTTGCTGTCTGAAATAAGCATATGAAAATCAACAGTGAGGAGCAGAAAGGAAGTCTCGAACATATTTGTTGTTCAGTTCAGAAATTTAGTTTTTAATATTTCTCCGAGACGTATGTTTAATATTTTACCAAAAGTATTACAATTTACGTTTCCTTTTTTTTTTTTTCAAGTGAAACTAATAGAAGATCTTGACAACAGATATGCAAGTTTCTCTCAAAGGTTTATAAGAGGATGATTCTAAAAAATATCTTATCTAAAATAAACTGTACTGTTTATTGTTTATTTGTAATTAAGCACAAAGCTACACGATGGGCT
>NW_013666351.1:135183-139041 GCF_000517525.1 Limulus polyphemus | reverse complement strand
GATTCTAGCGTTGTAAGTCCGCAGACATACCGCTGTACCACTGGGGGCAAAAAACTGTACTGACATTACTAACATGGAAACAAAATTTTATATACAAGTGATGAAAAATTTATTCTAAATGTTACTCTAATACTTTTGAAATTAATATTTTATACTCTTGATAGATTTTACTTAAATTGGTAGAGATTGCATATGTTATAAGCATTTTATGAAAGGTCCAAATGTAATATCTTTTCATCTTTCATACGACTTCAGCTGTAGAAATATCGAATCCCCCAGTGGCACAGCGGTATGTCTGTGGACTTACAACGCTAGAAACCGGGTTTCGATACCGTGTTGGGCAGAGCACAGATAGCCAATTGTGTTGCTTTGTGTTTAAATACAAAGAAATATCTTGAAAATGTTTATAATCACATTCAAATTCAAACATATACAATGTTTAGACTCCGTTGTTGAGATGGTCTAAAGAAGAAATCAGTTTCTACGATAATTCTTTTTCATACTTGGCAAATTGATAGTAAATATAATGTAATTGTTTAGTATGATTAGCCCGCATGAAAGAAATCAGTTGTTATTATTTTAGTTTAAAGCTACACAATAAGCTTTCTGCACTCTGTCCACAGCGGGGAATCTAACCCCGGATTTTAGCATTACAAATCCATAAACTTACCGCTAACCCACCAGGGAGTGCAAAAGACCTTAGATAAAGACTTTTGAAAAGATGTTGACCGACGAATCGTTAGAGATTTTTTCGTTATCTAGCAGAGAAAAAAAAAAGGTTAAAAGTTGTTTTAAATCCCTATATGATGAGTTGAGAATACTTACATGCAAGGATTACTTTCAACATTTCAAGAATATTATGTACAATACGTATGTATGAAAAATAAAGATCAACTTATTTGAGAAACAAAAGTAAATTTTCCTCAATTATATGTTTGAATCACAAACAATGAATGAAGTGTGTTTAAAACTGCTATTTTGGATAATTATTCAGTAGAAAATACCAACCAACTAGTATTGTGAAAAGGTGCAGATCCCCTTCAGAACTATTTTAACTGATTATTTAACTTTAGTTTATTATGAATATCGTGCAAAACTACGCGCTAGCCGTCCCTAATTTAGCAATGTAAGAGTAGGGGAAGGTAGCTAGTCATCACCACCCAGCGCCAACTCTTAGGCTGCTCTTTTATCAACGAATAGTGGGACTGACCGTCACATTATAACGTCCCTACGGCTGAAAGGACGAGCATATTTGGTGGGACGGTGATTCGGACCCACAACCTTCAGCTTATATAGTGTACTTAACCCTCTTATACTATATACATATAATATAACGTACTTAACCCTCTTATACTATATACATATAATATAACGTGCTTAACCCTCTTATACTATATACATATAATATAACGTACTTAACCCTTTTATACTATATAGATATAATACAACGTATTTAACCCTCTTACACTACGTACATGTATAATAACTGTACAATGATATTATATTATCCAATCTATTGTGTCTTGGAGAAATGTCTCTGAGGTTTTTTTTTTAAGAAGGATAAAAAACGCCATTGCTATAACCTTTCTTCTAGTGTTTCTCTCTTGTTTTGAAGAAAACTATGTGCTGTTGTTTGAAAAATGCTGAACAACAAATCTGTGTTATAACTATCGGTAACTTTGAATTTTTTTCTTCATCTATTGTTTCTTAAACTACAACAACTAGTAACTTTGAAGGTCAGAAAGAAGCAATTTTTTATGGACTTTGCTTCTTTGGCGTCATCGAAAGTTATATAATGACGAACATTTCAGGTATTTTTGTTTTTTATCTACCATTCGAGAGGGATATTTGTCTCGTTAAAAGTCTGAGTGCAGCTGGTGCATGAACATTTTCACTTATCAAGATAGTAGATAGAAACACAGCAATCCCGAGAGAAAAGTGTCAGAAATCTTAGAAGTTCGAACACGAACATGTCTTCCTCTTTCATCATGCACCATTGGGAATATGATATAACAAACGTGAAAAAATCTTAGTTAGTCTACAAAGATATATAGGGTTTTTGTGGTTAAAAGAGAGCCTTTCGTGACCGAATGTTGCCGATAAACGATAGAGGCGTGCGAATAGTGCAGGTGGAAAGACGCAGTGCGATCTCTTCATTGATGAAGTACATCCCAGCCCAATGGTTCCTATTCTGTGCAACGATTATAATTACTATACTCATATCCTTTGGTCTGCAAAGACCCTGGTATACGACAATGACAGAGACGTTGCATTTTTTCTCATATACACTAATAAGTTTTTCACGTTCTTCGAAAAACAAGACCTTGAATACAAATCGAAACTTTTAGCAAACGAGAAACTGAGTATTCAAAGTGATCAATACTTCCTTGAGTTACGGTCAATGTCTTCAAGACTGACAACAAAATGCTAACGTTTTAAAGTGTCAGGCGACTTTTACCAAAATGTTCTTATAAATACGGGTCTTTATGGGAAAACAAATATTTGCTAATTTATCGATTAAGATTTGGATTAAGATAAGATGAACATAATTAAAAATTTGAAGGCGGTTTAAAATAAATCATAAAAATGTGCCTATTGATTTAAAAGCGTTATTTTTATATTTGCTGTTTCATTTTCGTTTGTGCCATTAAAATACAATTTACATATTTGTAACAGCTTTAAAATTATTATGAAGAAACCTTCTTATCGCTATACATTTTTCTTTAATCTGGGTAGACACAAAAAGGAGCATAATATCTGATTCTGATGAGGTTTTAATCACGGTCATTGCATGGCTACATAATGAATCCCCTGCGCGAAATAAGTTGTTACATTTTGCGAAATCTCAGACACTAATGCATCTCAAAAACTGTCTTGTTGTACAAGCAATGAGGTAATTTTTTTCCCTTTCATCCTTAAGGCTGTTTTGTTAAAAACTGAACAAAGCAGGTTATCTTAAAATGTAGAGTTTCTTCAAACAGCTCTCATCAATACCTTGTTGAAACCTTTAACAATAAACTTGACTATAAAAATCGGAGGGTAAACATAATAGACTTTACACTATTTGTTCATTAAGTTTTTAAACTTCACAGTCATTAGATGAACGAACAATTCACGTAAAATACGCATTTAAGCAAAATCCATGTTTTGTAAATAATTGTTTACTTTGGATTTCATTCAAATATTCGATATTTTGGTTTTAGAATCGTGGTTATAAAAGTAACTCACATTTCTCTCATATTTTTGATACATAAAATGGATTCGATTTTTGTATTGTTGTACTTAAAACATATGACTATCAATTATAAAATAATAAGATAAGACTTCGCTTGGGCAATAGATCACCGAAACCCTTTAGATGTTTTCACTTAGATATATTTGAGATTATTCAAGCCATATTTCTATCAGAGTTTACTGTGAAAATAACAAGAGCATTACAAAAGGGTTACTCGTAAATTAAGATAATCCAATATATCGTTATGGATTCGTTAACATTTTCGACACTTTGAATATCCCTAATAACGACGCTATATAAATATCTTATATTGTCGTTATTCCATTATAAAACCTATAATGTTGTTACATCCCTTATAACGACGCTATATAAATATCTTATATTGTCGTTATTCCATTATAAAACCTATAATGTTGTTACATCCCTTATAAAGACGCTATATAAATATCTTATATTGTTGTTATTACCTGACACATTTGCTACATGAGACTTCTTTATTTTGCTTGACTCGCAATCTGAGTGTCGCGGTTTCTAATCCACGTCACACCAAACATGCTCGCCCTTTCAGCCGTGGGGGCGTTATAAGTGACGGTCAATCCCACTATTAGTTGGTAAAAGAGTAA
>NW_013666351.1:131480-134873 GCF_000517525.1 Limulus polyphemus | reverse complement strand
GCGGTGTGTGGTGATTACTAGTTGCCTTCCCTCTAGTCTTACACTGCTAAATTAGGGACGGCTAGTGCAGATAACCCTCATGTAGCTTTTCGCTAAATTCAAATTATTTTAAATGGTGATTCAGGAACTGATAATTGATAATGATTTCTTTCTTAATTCAAATATGATTAATATAATACAAATGAACATATGTAGTTTAAATAAGAAGTTTGATTTTTTTCTTGTTTATCTACAGTTGGTTCCACAGAAAATACACATCATAGTACTTACAGAAATCTAGGCTGAAAATGAAGAGTTAAATTTATATAATATAAAGGGGATATAAAATACTATAAAATTAGAGACTATAATAGATCTGGATGTACTTTAGTATTTGTAAGTAATGAAATAAATGCACAAGAATAATCTGTTGAATTTAATACAGCTAAAGTAGTAAACATACAATGCACTTATGAATAACAGCAACAAACAAACAAGCAAATTCAATGTTATAGCAATTTATAGATCTCATTGAGTTAGTATATAATATTACATTAAGCAACTGAAAACATTTTAAGTGAAACTAAAGTGAAAAATGTGTAAATTGTAGGAGACAAATCTAAATATTAAATCTGAAGAGAATGATCTAAAATAATATAAAAATATGTTAGCTGCTTTTGGCTTTTATCCTTGTACTGAAACTACTTAACCATATTTATATTAGAACAGATAAAATAACTTCTATATACATACAATAGTCTTAAATACTATGATTACAGACCACTTTACTACAGCTCGAAAAACTCATTTAATGAATAAAATTATGTTGAAAAGCTAAGTATAATAATGAAGAATTAAAAATAAATTATAAAATCACTGATACAAAAATAAAACAAACTGATTTTAGTAGAATCTATCAAACGTTTAACATACAAGATGCTTATAAATATTTTATTACAAATTAGAAAATATAATTGAATAATGTACGAGGTATGTAAGAATTTACATTTAAAACCATGGATGACAAATTTATTATTGCAATATATTCAATATACATATAACAAATGTATATAAATATAAAAACAAACTAATAGCTTATAATGAATTGGTTGAGTTTAAAAATTACAGATATAATTTAAGTATTATAGACAAAAATTAATTAAAACTAATATTAAAAAACATTGGAACATAATAAATGAGATTACAGGGAAACACTCACAATGCACTGAAACATTTGAAAGCATATCATTAAAGAATAACTATATTAAGTTTCTGAACAACCCAAATTTTATGTAACTCGATTTAATGTAAATATTGCAGAGGAACGTATACGTAAAAATTGTTTTAATACAGACTAATTAGATGATACAAGGTATAAAAGAAAATCACCATACTTCATTCAATACAGTAGAAGTACAAACCTTCAACTTAAGAAACTTAGTTTGGCTGAGTATACTTCTGGAGTTTGTAATATGCAAGGAATGTAGCTGAAACATGCCATTAAAGTAGTGAGACTTATGCAGTTTTGCATTTTATCAACCTGAACATTTTACTATTGTGTTATATTTTGGTCCTGAATTAATTTCGTATTTTTATGAGCTAAAATCATCAAATATTACAAGCGTTTCAATGAGATTTTTAACAGAATATATTTTTGTACAATTTGTTAAAATTTTTATTTCTTATGTTATATTATTGAAACGTTCCATATCGATACTAAGCATATAAAGTAAAATATTGCAGGCTTGGTTTACAATTGACGTAAAATTTTAAATCTTACTATAATAAACGTAACGTGTATGTCAGTATCTATGTATGTTACCAAAACTCCTGCGCTATCTATTGAATGGTATCACAAGCAAAGATCCATAAAAAAATTCACACTTTCGGTATTCGAAATTCAGACAGTTAGAAAAATAACTGTGGTATGTACAACGACCATTTCTTTATGATATAACACAATTTTAAATAAAAGTACTCCCCTCACAACAAGAACACGACTTTCACTAGGACTGTACGTGAGGGTTTGATTATATCTTTATTGATGTAATTTTTAAATGTCGTAATGAGAAACCAGAGTTTAATAAAAACTATTGCTTTTTTTTCAATAAACGGTACCAGTTTTAATAAATAAAAACATTATAGTTTATGTATGAAAATTTTGACTTCTGTACGTTGAATAATTCTGATGCAATGAGTAGCGTAGTACTAAAGTGCTTATCAGAAAAAAATCCTTTTTTAGAGAGTGTTCTCTTTTTTCTAAAACTGTTTTCAATGAGGTACGAATGCTATCATTAGTAATTACTAGCACAAACAGACGCCCATGGGTGGAGTTTCTGCTAGTATATTTAACTAATAATCAATTATTAAAGCCAGAATGTCGTACGGCGAGATGCATAGCTTTGAAATGAATTATTAATATGAGAAGATTGCTACGCTTGTTTTTATTAAGAGGAATTAAGGTAATTTAAAAACAGTAAACATTGTTAATTATATAAAAACATGCGATAACACATTACGATTGTTGGTACAGTAAACATTATTAATTATCAATCGTAATGTGTTATCGCATGTTTTTATATAATTAACAATGTTTACTGTACCCACAATCGTAATGTGTTATCGCATGTTTTTTATATAATTAATATTGTTTACTGTACCAAGTAAAAACATGCGATAACACATTACGACTGTTGGTACAGTAAACAATATTAATTATATAAAAACATGCGATAACACATTACGATTGTGGGTACAGAAAACATTGTTGATTATATAAAAATATGCGATAACACACTAGGATTGTGGGTTATCTATCTAATTCTTTTGATAAACATTTAATTTGTTTTCATTAATTTAAAATAAAAAATGATTTTCAGTAACTCCTTGCTACGAACATTTTAAACTTTAAATATATTTTACCTTATTAAACACCTGTTGCCATTATTCGATAAATGTTTAAACAATTTCAAGTAACAAGCGGTCTGTTTTTATTGTGTTACTAGTTAGACACATTATACATTTTATATCATTAGCGAACCCGCTACTGTACAAAAAACAGACATACAAGGCTATGCATTATTCTCACTACAGGTAAGTTTAGTCTTATAATCCCATAGACTTACAGCTTAACCACCGAGGGACAATAAAATATTGTACCGGAAAATAAATTTTTGTTCAAAATTTTGCATTTTTTCACTACAGGAAATATTTTATAACCAAAAATGGACTACTCTAGTATATTAACACTAATTTTAATCAAGAATAACTTTTCAATTAAGACACGTTCTGATCTTGAGTTTGATTACTCTGCTGCTCTTAATTGGGAATTTTTAGCAAAAATATTATATCACTTAACAGAAACAAAAATGTTTTAGCGGTTAGTTTGGTGGGGCACAGTGGTATGTCTGCGGA
>NW_013666351.1:129213-130480 GCF_000517525.1 Limulus polyphemus | reverse complement strand
GGTAGGCAGAGCACAGATAGCTCTTTGTGTAGATTTGTGCTTAATAACAACAAAAACAAACTAGTACATGTCTTTTATTTAGTATGGTTTAGGTTAAATAATATACCAACAAAACATGATATAGTTTCTACAGGCTGGGTGTGGCCTAGTAGTTAGCGTTTCGGACTGTGAATCAAAGAATTTTTTGTTCGCGTCCTATTATGGCAGAAATGCACTCCGCATGTTGAGGTTGTGGGTGTGTTATAAAAGTGACGGATAAATTTCACTATCCAATTAGAGTAGCCCAAGAGTTGAGGGTGGATGGTGTTGGCTAGTCGCTATTAGTTGACGATTAGTTCAAAAATAGGAATGGTTAGCACAGATACCCCTCGTGTAGCTTTCAATAAATATCCAAAACATACAGTTTGTACAAAAAAACGCTGTTCGTTTATATGAAACAGGATCTTGCAATGATAAAAGCAGGTTTTAGTAATGCTTAATGTACAAATGTTCTTCCTTATAGCTTACGCTAGATCAAATGTGTGTTTTATGGCCAAAAATAATGACATAAAACATGTTATTGCATTTATTTATACACTGACGGTCATAGCTGATTTCAGCACGTCTCATGAAGACTTATGAAATAATGATACTTGACTTCCAAAAGAAAAAAAAATATTTTGACAGATACCGGTACCATCAGTAATGTCAATGTAAGATTTTAAACTGAAACCAAAACCTACCTATACATAGAGATTGAAAACATGAATGACAACCAATTTCAAAATTACTCTTAAGCAAAGGTTGAATTTTGAGATCATTAATCACCTTCTGACGTTGAATAGTGGCTTGCATGTTCAAGAGACATAAGTCATCCTTTCACTCACCAGTCTTCCATTTTCATCACGACAATATGGAAGCAAAAAAACTTAAGGTAACACTAATAACGGCGATAACGAGTGAAATGAAAAAGGAAAGAGGTTAACAATTAGAACTATTTATGTTTGTTGTTTTCTCACTTCAACCAATGTGTTTTATTTCATATATACGAATGTATTTAATTTTTCTAAGCATTAAGGTAAGAGTTTATTTTAAGCGCTAAATTTATGTACATTATAATGGTGTGTGTGTGTGTAAGCCCATGTAGATGATGAGATAAATTTATGTACATTATAATGGTGTGTGTGTGTGTAAGCCCATGTAGATGATGAGATAAATTTATGTACATTATAATGGTGTGTGTGTGTGTAAGCCCATGTAGATGATGAGATAAATTTATGTACATTAT
>NW_013666351.1:113156-128228 GCF_000517525.1 Limulus polyphemus | reverse complement strand
GATGATGAGATGATTAAAAACTTGGGGAAAAAAGTAAGTTGATAAATCAGTATAAATTCCCCAACTGAAAGTTGTAATTGAAAACTGACAGTGTAACTGCGAAAAAAAATAACTATTTGCACACGTGTACATATTTAATTTAACTCTATATTGAGAAAGTTTGATGCAATTTCAAACACAACATATTTGTTTTCAGTATAATAGGTTTAAATGTTATGCAAATTATGCCTATGCTGAGTTATTGATAGATTGATCAACCTAAGTTCTGAATGTTTAAAAATTATTTTATTTTATTTCTAATTCTTTCATTGTGTCATTCATAAAATCATTTTATTTGAGCTACTTTTTGTTATTATATTGTTTTATTGTTTTTCAGGGTAAATGGTGATAAGATATGGCTTTATAGATTTTTGGAAACATCCAGATTTTAGACTATATTAAAACTATCAGAACGAACACTAACTAAATACATCTTAAGCTACAGTGGATTAAAATATAATCACAGTAAAAACTTTGGAATATGAGCCAATACAACACGGGCTTATAAACTTAATAATACTTACAAATATAAAATTAAGAAAAAAGGGTCAAAAACTAACCGATAGATAAGGATCTGCAGCCCAAAGCAAATTTTTATCGACAGGGTCTCGATATCCGTGGTAGGCGGAGCATAGATAACCCACTGTATAGCGTTGTACTAACAACAAACAAAAAAATAGTGTTACCTAATAGAGAAAGCATTCACTTATGAATGCTAACAGGCGTGTAATGTTCGTTTCAAGTGGGGTACAAATGATGGTTCCTATATGATCCAAAAAATCACAACACTATTGCTTTTAAAACGTGAAAAGAACAATCTTTTGTTCATGAACAAAAAGTGATGAAACATGTTTCTCTTGTGTAAGTTATGCTTTTGTCTACTAATCTTGTGTAAGTTATGCTTTTGTCTACTAATCTTGTGTAAGTTATGCTTTTGTCTAGATGGTGCCTACTTAACTGTGCCTTTATAATTGGCAAATGCACTGCACACGTGACAAAATTGTTCTTAAATGTAGCTTCGTATATCAACCTAGTAAGGATGATCATTTTGTTAAAATTGCAGTTACTGCCGATCCACTATGACGTAATAATGGTAAAGATATTTTATTGTTAATTAATTAAAATTAGTAGACAAAAGCATAACTTACACAATATTAGTAGACAAGAGCATAACTTACACAATATTAGTAGACAAGAGCATAACTTACACAAGATTAGTAGACAAAAGCATAACTTACACAATATTAGTAGACAAGAGCATAACTTACACAAGATTAGCAAGAGAAAGTATTTTAGATTAAATTATCTTAAACCCGAAACAAAACCCACAAAAACTCAGATCCAAATACACTTACGCATTTCATGTTGGAGTTAAATATGCGCATACAAAGAAGTAAAAATGAAATTATATGTTTATAATTGTTTGTTTGTTTTAGAATTTCGGGCAAAGTTATATGAGGGCTATCTGCGCTAGCCGCCCCTAACTTAGCAGTGTAAGACTAGAGTGAAGGCAGCTAGTCATCACCACCCACCGCCAACTCTTGGGCCACTCTTTTACCAACGAATACTGGGATTGACCGTCACACTATAACGCCCCCACGGTTGAAAGGGCGAGCATGTTTGGTGTGACAGATTGCGAGTCGAGCGCCCTAAACACTTGGCCATGCCTGGCCATTATAATTGTTAAACTGAGGTTGTATTATTGATATCCATATCCAAAGAAATGACTCTCGTCTGAATACAAAAATCTTTATTCCACATCAAATAGCATGTTTATTGTGCGCATGACTGAAAATATAAATAATTATGTAACTAAAGCAGATGTCGATAAATATAAAATCACATCACGATAAATCCGCAATTCATTTTAACTTTATTCGTATACTGTTGCATTGTATTTTACCATAGCAGATGGAACACTAAGCATGGCAGAACTGCCTTAAAGCATTTATATCTTACTGTATATCCTTTTTAGCATTCATTTCAATCAGCTAATGTGCACTTAGGAAAGCTTCTGAAAAAATCGTCCTTAGAAATTAAAGGGCTTCATTATCATAGCGTAGTTTTATTTATCTATTTTTTGGGGAAGGGAGGATTTATAAGGTTAGGCTAAGATACAAGGGTTTGACCCTATATATGTCCCTCTTAGCATGTTTCTCTCAGGGAGTGTTGGATCAAATCATCCATTGATGCGGTCAATTGCTCCATTGTGCTACCCTTCCTGTAAACGATCTTTCTGCAACTGATCACCCTTTCCATTAATTATAACGTCACTATGACAAAAAATAAGAAATTATCCATTGAAATGTTCATGAAAATGCTCTATTACATATCTATTACGAATCATATAGTTCATAGTTATTATATTATATAATTTTCCATCCTTTATGTTATAGGGAGAACACTAACATTGTACAGGAAAATATATGCGAAATATAAATCTGAAAGAACGAAGCATACTTGGTTAATAAAAATTGGAGATAAACGTAGTCAGATATATACATGTTTCATTTACTACTATGCATAAAACGTAATCGAATGCAAAACGGTTTCCTCTGGTTTTCTGTTGTTAAACAAGACATTAGGTTCAAATCATATGATATTATTTCTGAAATTATCACCAACAAATGCTACAACAAAAACGGTAGATTGTGGTGTAAAACATTTAGAACCAGTTTATCAAACTGGGTTAACGTTTTGTTACATAAAACTGGTGACTTCTATCGGTAATTTTCTTTTAAACTACTTTGCACATGTTATTATTATTCTTTCGTCACAATAAAAACGGATTAAACCATTTTTGGAGAAACTTTTATGACTTTCTAATTAAAAACATAATGTTATTGATTTTCAAATTATTCTTGATAAAAATGGCCTGCTAGAAAATTGTATAAACCCGCACATGTGCATAAATGATTGTTCCACGTTCTTCCATATCTGATATTAATCTAAATGTCCAACTAGATTATTGTGCCCAATTTGGTGTTTTTACATCATTGACAGTACAATACTTCTTGTATGCCATCACACATTCGGACTCACGTTTGGTAACAGCACCATATAGAGCCTGCTACCGTTCCAACTGTGATCTTAAAAATAAACAGATAACTCAAAAGTGATAACAGGTAAAATATAAAGTTGAAATAATGCAATAATAAAATGCTGCATGACTAATACCGGTAATACAACTGCAAGTAGTTCTGTTGCAACTTATCAAACTACGATTCACAAATACGAGAACCATTTACATTTGATAAACATTCTAGTTGTTTCCACAGAAACTGTAATTAATTAAATTACTAGATTTATTGACAGTAAACTTTCTACTTGAGTCTATAGAGAGCTGCTAGTTACACATGCAGGATAATCAATTCAACGAAAGTGGATGACTATAAGAAAGGTTAACATTAAGGCTAATGACAACTTAAGGTATTTACAAAGCAAGTTAATGGCCTTATTTCTCAAAACGTAATAACTGCTTTCTTGGTTTAATGCTGCTTGTTTCATTTGCAAATTATTACAGGTATAATTAGACCCATTCGCAAAGGCCTAAGCGACTTTTTCAATTACTCATTTTCAAATTACAGAATACAAACCATTCCTTTCCAGACAGTTGTTGTATTTTGTAGAATTTTTGAACATAACTACTCGAGGGTTATCTGCGCTAGTTGTCCCTAATTTCGAAACGATAGACTAGAGATAATGCAGTTTGTCAACACCACTCACCGCCTACTCGTGGGCTACACTAAAAGAATAGTAGGATTTGATAGTCACTCTTATAACGCATGACCCCAAAATGTGGAGCACGATGTTATTGGGGGGGCAGTGATGGGGGCAACTCATGGAGCAAAGAATCCACATTCCAGCATGATAAGAGTACTTTAAAAATATACTGAACCTTAAAAATGGCATAATGTACAGAAAATGGTGTTACTTTTCTAATTTCTCATTCATTTTTGTAATACCAGCTCTTGATGCCTTGTTATTCTTCCAGCCGAAATTTCGTTTTCTTTTCGACGAAATGAAAACCACTGTATAGAATAAAGGTAATTTTCTCAGTGTAACTAACTGTTTTTTAAATTACTTAATAGAGGATTTCCATGTGTTGATGACTTTAAAATATTTAACAGTTTGCCTTGTATTTTTATTATCAGGTTCATAATTAGGTTATGCTTATGTAAATATATTTTATTACCCATGCTAAAGAAGCATCATTTTTAAGGAAGAAATCAAAGTTGCTTTCATACATCTTCTTTTCTTGAAGTAACATCTAAGTGCATTAGACTAGCAATTCTGAACATGCGTAAGCTTACAGGTTAAAGACACAATCATTAAAAACAGTATATTACAGAATCGTTGACCAAATAAAGATAATACAGAGGTTAAGTATCTTATATTAAAAGGATTTGGTTTATCTGTTTTGATATTCGTGCAAAGCTACACGAGAGCTAGATATCACTACTCACCGCCATCTCTCGGGCTACTCTCTCTTTCCAACGAATAGTGGGATTGACCGTAGCATCTTAACGCCCCTACGGCTGAAAGGGCGAACATGTTTGGTGGCATGGGGATTCGAACCCGCGACTCTCAGATTACGAGTCAAGCGCCCTAACCACCTGGTCATGCGGGCCAAAATGATTTGGAGCCTCGTCAAGTCGTTAAAGTCATGTCATTCCGTCCGGTCATGTTCTATGTGGATATCGTGCATTTTGATAAAACACTGCAGCGTTCTTTCCATGGTGAAAGGCTACGTCGTGAGGCTGTCATTTCTAAAGCACGCCATTCTTGCTTTCCACAATCCATTTAGAGCAGCGTTTCTTAACCTTTATTGATACCAATGACGAGTTTGTTGCCTCCTTGATCTGTTGCAGGTCACCAAAATGCAAATGAAACGAAAAACCATTACGATTCGCATATGAATATTTTGTTCGTTTTTTGTTTATTTCTGTCAAATCTGACATACCAGCAATGTGGTTGTGACGCACCGGAACCGGTTGGCGAACCAGTGATTGAAAATTACTGAATCATTGCTGATATAGTGTACAAGAACGATGGTTTCCCACCACCTATTGACCAAGAGTAGATCGGTAACTTGTCGTTTGAAGTGTGCGACGGTAGAACGGAGATGTAATTTTTTTATATGCATGGCAGGGATTTAGTTTCAGCTTAGCGAAAAGTAAACTCTTTCTAATTGGGGTTCTTGGGAATATTCCCCTTTGCCCCGTGAACGAGAATTTCTCTTAAAGCTTAATTTAAAGATATCTGGGAAATTTAATGATACAAATATCCACAAAGTCAAGACAAATACATTCTTCAGTGGAGAGATCTTGCGAGAAGACTTGAGATTGTGGTAGTCTGAGGATCTGAATGGACTGAGATGCCAACCATCCAGGCTTCACTGCAGGACCATAACGTGGTCCTTTTCAGGTTGGCGGGGATTTATAACTCTTATGTCTTGGAATTGGCTGTGGGAAAAAACGGGAGTACCCCGAGGAAACCCACTTTCACAGGGCAAGTAGATCATGCTTAACTGGTTAAGAATAAACAGAGCTTAGATCTCTAGGTACTAGTGTGCTATTCCACGCTGGACAGTGATACCAGTTGTATGGAGATATTGTTTTGTGTGGTGAACATGTAATGGTGTGAAAGGAGGAGGTAAGTGTGTTTCTAGTTTGTGCTTTTTGGTAATACTTCCTAGCTAATGTACAGTCTTGGCCAAAATGTTTGTATATTTTGTAATACATACGAACATTATTATTAAGATGGAATACAAATACACTTAGTGCTATCAAACTGAGAAATTCATGTTATATTAAACATCTACGTATGTAACTTGTATAATGAGACAGGTTCTATGGACATCATGAACTATTAAAGTTTATCAGACACCTGTAGAAAAATGTATAATGCAGCATTTCACCTATCACAGTAAAGTCTTACCAAAACATATATATAATGACAACATATAACATCATATTATTATATATAGCGTATGTAACTTTATATCAGTTCATATTAAACATTCACTACTTGATTGGTCGTCCTCGTACTCTAATAACCCCCACAAGGCAACATGGCATGCTGTCGATGATGTTATTGATGTAATCTACTGTGATTTCATTCCAACTCGTCACTAGAAAGTGCTGCAGCTCAGCTACAATAGCTGGTTTAAGGTCGTGTTTAGCAATTTTCTAGCTCAGTTTTACCTAACAGTTCTCCATAGGATTACAATCTGGAGACTTTTCTGGCCATGGCAATGTTGTAATGTCCTCCTGGTCTAGATAATGCTGTAGAATACACACACTGTAAGCAGTGGCATTGTTATCATTGAACAAAAAGTTATTTCTAAATCTTGCCCTAACATATGGCAGGGATATCGTCTTCACATGATTCCTTTAGAAGACGCCATTGACGTTTGCCGGAAGGATATAAAACGCATTTTGTCCACCATGATGATTAGTTGCCCAAACGTGTATTGCACCACCTCTTATGTGGTACATGTGTGAAAAATAGTCTTTCTTCATCTGTTCTCTGTACAAACGATGAACACGAATCCTACCACCAGCTTTAACAAGCCAGAAACAGGACTCATCTGAAAAGAGTAAGTCTTACCCAAGTAACATGGTGATGGTGGTGATTTCTGGTTAAAATTGATCTGTAGATAGCCCTTCTTGCAAAATAACCTTGTTTGATCAATCTCCTATTCACTGTTCTTCTGGATACTCTGGAATGAATGTGTTCGTGCCATTCCTGTCGTAAGGTGTTGCAAGATGTATTTCGACCTTCACATGTTAACCTGATCAAAAAACGGTCATCTATGGCAGTAGTTATTTGGCGTTAACAGTAGACTTTCCTGGAACAACGTTTTCGGTAATCAGATAACGTTTCATGATTCTGGATACAGTACATTGGGAGTATCATGTTGTTCTGACAATGTCCGTTTGCTTCTACCATTTCTGGACAGTCCAACAATTTGATGCCCTATAAATGCTGGCATGTGACGATGCATGGCTGTATATCAAGTACAGAGAAATTGTCTGAGTAAAGCGTCGATCTGTTTTGATAAATATTATGCCAAAAGCACACCCTTCGTAACAAAACAGGTGTGTATTTGTGTTTGTCGAACAAGTGCTCAAAACTACTTATACAGCCCAGAATAACAACTCTTACATGTTTGTCTGATCATACGTTACTTTCTCTGTTACTACTCGGGCATTTATTCAATAACTACTCTATGCATGTAGACAATAACATCAATATATAGAACAGTATGCAAACATTTTGGCCAATACTATATTTAATCTTTTAGTAAAAGTAAGTTGAGTTGTATAGGTAATTAACAGAGATATAGCTGGGGAACCTTAGGGCTAGTTTTAATATTCTATTATATTAATATTGTAAGTTCTTAAGTATGTTATTGACATACTAAATGTAACTTGGCATCCGTATTCAATGATGGGTGATTCGCTTTTCAAGACAGCTTATGTTGCGTACTGTTGTCTGAAGCATGTGAACAGATTCTGTCACTAACTATGAGTTCATACATTCTCACCCATCATAAGTCACTGCGCTTTGCATATCTCGTCTGAGGAACGACTTGTTGCAGGCCGTTTTCTAGGTGGTCTTAAATCTCCAAATCGATCCATAGTTTTATTTTCCAATTTTCTTCTTCGGCTTTTCCCCTTAGCAGGGGTCGCCGTCCTTCACACGTGTTGCCCTTCTCCAATCATCTTTATTTATTTTCAGGTCTTCTGCAATTCCTTTCTCGTTCAAGTCTTTTTTTAATCCCTTCCCTGTCTCTTCTTGACGGCTACTGGCAGCACTAATGCTCTTCTTATTATTTGTTCTTGTTCTCACGTGACCAAACCACGTCAGAATCGTTTATTTTGCATTTTACTCTATTCCACAGACTTCTGCTACCTCCTTAATTTCTTTCTTCGTTCTCTTTTCTTTCAGCGTCACTACTAACGACAATCTCAGCATTCTCATTTCTGTTCTTATCAACAAGCCTTCTTTCTTCTTCGCCCCCAGTGACACAGCGGTATGTCTGCAGGCTTTAACGCTAGAAACCTGGTTTCGATACCTGTGGTGGGCAGAGCACAGATAGCCCATTGTGTAGCTTTGGGCTTAATTTCAAACAACAACAATCTTTCTTCTTCAGGGTCCAGGTATCGGCTCCGTAGTGGAACACCGGTCTAATCACGGTCTTATACACTTTGGCTTTCAGCGTATTAGACTAGTAGTTTTGAACATTCGTAAGTTTACAGTTTAAAGAAACAATTTTTTAAAATCAGTACATTAAAGAACCGTTGGTTAAATCATGGTAATACAGATGATAGTGGAAACTTTCTTCTATTTACTCCAATCCCCTCACTTCCTTCTTCACTATGACTGCACTTCCCAATTACCCAAGGTCTTCTACCCATTTCAGTGGCTTCCAGTTTACATCTATAATCTTAACCTTCTTCTTCCTACCTCTTCCACTCACCATTACTACCGTTTTCCTGTCATTCACTTTTAAGTCTCTTCTTTCCAAAATCTTCATTTATTTTCTAATCTCATTAAGGAATATATCCATTGTGAAAATTCTAAATTCACTACCTGGAAACATCTTTATGATCGAAGTATATGAATATTTTGTATCAGAAAGAGCTGTTGCTCATCATTCCCAAAAAGCGATCAATTCTCGGTGGCATCACACTACCAATGAAACCCTAAGCAATGTCAAAATGTAGTTCTGAAACATGTCGTTCCAACGCAACTTTATATCGGCTACGTCACATGACTTGCTGATATGCATATTAAAAATCGTTTTAATGTAACGTAATCAACTCTTTGTACAACAGTTCAATATCTTTTATTTTTTATCATCTTTAGTGAAATGAAGATAATATATTATAATATTTTCAAATAAAAGCCTTATACTTGAAGCGCAAAATGCAACGAATTGTGCTTCGCATCATCTGTATGATTTTCATGTTGAATAGAGCCGAGAGTATCTCATAAAACTCTAGCCGAGCCACGAAAAACAGTCATTTATCATGATGTTAAACTTTGGCACTAATGAATATAATCTGCTTATTCTGAAATTTTCTGAATCAAAATTACCTGTGCGTGAATAAAAATTGTTGGAATTGTTTGTAATTCTTGAAACATAGATTAGCTATAGACGGGAAAAGAGCCTACATTTAAGTGCAACACGACAATTGAGCACGACCATTTTATAACTGTATATGATATAACTATATACGAATACATTGGAATGATCTAATTATAGAGCGTAGTCATGAAATGCCGACATAATGTATATATTAAGTCTTTATGATATTTATATTACGATATCTAACAAAACTTTCGTCAGTTATTAAGCAATTTCTAAGTACATAAAACCATTTCTAAAAACCAGATTGTTCCTCTGGTAAACTATAATAATTACAGCTCAACGATCACCCAAGTCTAATTGTTAACTAGTTATTAAGACATTCAGGTAAGTTAGTTGATTCAAGTCTTAATAAGGGAATCCTCAAACGAGAGTGGATAGCGTACAAACTTCTCTATTAAGAAGACCAAATATCTAATTCCGGCCAGTTAGTACTTTTGATCTAATGAGTATATATCCTATTAACTAATTAATAATTAAATTTAGTTGATAATATAAGCTATTAACCACGACAACGAATGATATCCGATAATCTCAACTTTACAATAAGATCAGTATAAAAAAATCACAAATTCATCTATTTAAAAAAATATCCATCAAATAACCACATCAAGGATCGACAGTTTCCTGCTGTTGTTGTTGTTGGTAATTAAGCACAAAACTACACATTGGGCTATCTGTGCTCTGCCCACCACGGGTATCGAAACCCGGATTCTAGCGTTGTAAGTCCGCAGACATACCGCTGTGCCACTGGGGGGCCAGTTTCCTGCAGTTAGTTTTTATTTTATTTTTTTATATTTAAGTTCCAAAATTAAATTGACGTCTAAGTTGGTAGTAACTGACATCAATAATAAACAACAGACTTTATAACTGACCTTAGAATAAATTTTAATACGTGTAGTTTTGTTAAGCCATACTGTTGTATCGAGGACTGCATGATGATCGATAAGCACTTTTATGGACTGTTGTAAAACCAACATTATTGGTTGAGAGGCTGTAATAACCATTTCGAATTTCAAATTTAGTTTGCAGTTCCTGTTTAACAAAGCTCAAAAATCAAACACAATAAATGTTCCACAACAATACACAGAAGACGCTCTATTACTATTTATGTAATTAAATTGGGCTTGAAAAAATAAGACTCGCTTTAGAGTAACAGAATGTTTAGGCCTATGCAAACTTTGTCTTGAAAATAGATGAAGCAGTTTATACTGTAATGTTTTCTCATTATTAACTAAACTTGCTTGGTTTATACTTCAAACGTTGAACGCGAAAATTGTTTAGATAGTTAGAAGGAAATCTAACAGACAACTTCTGTTTTTTTTCCTCTCCTTAATTGTTCATGATAGTGACTAGAACATGAACGCAATCATTTTTATGTATAACTGCTAGCTATCTGATGCGTCGGTTCAAACGATACTTACTGGATTGGCGTAGTCTGAAAGAACACAATTTGAATCAATAACATGATGGATATTTTACTGTTTCGCTCCAACTTTGCTATAAAATATTTTTGAGCTGATAATGAATGGTAATTTAAAAGTTTACATGGGAATATTATGTAACTTAGGCTTAGTCTATTAGTCTTAAAATGTATGAAGACGAATTATACAACCTACACTAAATAAATAGATAAGTTTATAAGGTAGTTGTGCATTAGATTCTTATTACATACAAAGTGGACTGTGATTTTATTCCTATTTCAGTTCATTGTATTTCTTGTAAAGCTTATAGTTTGTTTTCCTCATCTTATAAGGTTGAAGCAAATACTCTAAAGTAAAAGAAATATACATATATATATATATATATATACATAACGTTTCAACATAGTTTTAGGAATAACTAAACGTAAGCATGATATAACGAGAGAACTCCATAGTTTAACATAAAAATATCTTCTTTTTTTCCTAGCAGTTAGATCTTTTGAATTGTAATGTTTCAATTAGTTTAATTTTATGTTGCCCGTAACTCTAACTCTTCAGCTAAAATTGTTGATTTTTTTGTATATCTTTGTACTAAAGATATATGAGTAGGGTATTTTCAATGGTAAAGAAAATTTTAATTCAATGTCAATGCAGAAAATCAGACTTTTTTTATGAAGTACTCAATCTATCGACACGTATTGAAGAAATTGATTAAACATTGACTAATGTGAAGCACGTTATAGGCGTATAGGTTTACAATTTTGACCACAGTTTCACCTTTAGTTTAGTTTACGTCGTAATAGTCATCACATTACGCTTCTGGATCAAATGATTGTTTGTTTGTTTGTTTCAGTGCAAAGCCACGTTGAGCTATCTGCTATGTTAATTGCGATGAATAGAAACCCGAATTTTAGCGTTGTAAGTCAGTCCCACTGTGGATAATCAAATGATTGAAATATTCTCGTAGACAGAGTGGAAACACTCACAGGCTCTGTCACATTGTCAGAATCTAAAAAGATGAAAGTAGAACCCAATTATTCTTATGCTATTTTATAAACTGGCGGTGAAGAGAATAGTCACATGTGTTTCTTTTTCATTTCTTTAATAACCTGATATAAAATATGAAGTTAAAATCTAAAAATGATCTTGGGAAAAATAGGAGCGAAACTTCTTATGAATCATTTAGCATAAAATCAAAGCTGAAAATACATAAAAATCGATATATATTTGAAGTAAGAAAGTAGAAATTCCTGAAATATAGTAGTAGTTATTCGAAAGTGTTACAACACTCTTGATAATCTATGGACATTGTTAACTATATGAAATAAGTAACTGGATGATCTATATAATGGAATAATGTGCCAAACGTGACGTATCATCATGAGTTATAGGAATTCACATTCACACATTTTAACAGACATTTAACGGAAAATTAAAACAAATTGGAAATTATATATATATATTCAATGATTTTGGTAATCTAACTTTTATCATGAGCATTCTCTAATATATGCGGATATTTCTATGGGTGTTCGGTTATCCATTTGGGAATATCCTAATTTGCTGATTCGAGCTTTTTGGGGTATTCGTAAACCCCAATGGTGAATATTGTTGATATTGTTGTTTATAAAACTATGTTGAGCGTTCATGTGCTTGAGATTGTGTTTTTAACTTTATTCTCGCTTATGGTTAAGAGAAAGGAGTTTAAAAGCTGGTAGTTACCCTGAAAATTCTGGTTCTCTGTTTAACATTGAGCTCATCTTTACAAGAACAACATACTTTGTATAGTTCCTCGTGTTATCAACATAATCGAGAGACAAACTATACACACGTAGTACGAGGAGCTATTAAATTATGGCCCTACCACAAAAATCATTACAGTTGATAAATTTCGCAGTTGTGAGTCAAAGTTTAATATAAAAGCTTAAATAGTCAAATGCTCACAAAAAAGTTTTTTTTTTCAAATGATTTGTTTTATTCGCTATTAAAATTTGCCTCATTTTTTATACCTGCAAACAATCTGAGAGAAGGAAAACGTAAACGAGTGAATAAGAGCGTGACGAAAGTAGGAATAAACTAAATGTTAATTACATAAATTATATTACACGCTAAGGAATATGTTATTATGAATAGAAATAATCACTGTGTAGCAAGAAATCACGTTTTCAAAAAGCATTTGCGGTTTTTTTGAATAATTTGATAACCCACTTTTATGAAAATAAAAGTTTTGAGACTGCTTGACTGGGTAATTAAATACTTTATGACAACTGTACGACGTTTCGACAAGATTTTGTCATCCTCAGATTATCAGTATTAGTATGTGAAAAGGAAACGTCAACAAGGTAAAATTCAGTTATAAAGATTCTTTATAAAGTTCAGTTTTCTAGCAACATACAAAGAATACACTAATAGATTTTGAACTTTTAATTGTATTGGTTTTCTATAGAATGTACTTAATATTCGACTCTTTAGGGTAGAAGGAGACTCACTACTCCTTAGCCAACCAATCACCAAACTGTCTAGGTTGATTACTATACGATAGTTTTACTTATTTCCACATAAGAAATGAGACATCAGAGAAGTTTTCAATTAACTTCCTAATATAAATTTACTTCGTAACATATTTGTAAGCGGAAATTTGCATTGTAAATCTACATAATACGTTATAGAGTGAAAAATAAAAGTTGTAATACTTTCAGCCAAGACTCAACTTTCGCTCCAATTTGAAAATGTTATGTTGTAATTTCAGCAGCATCCTGCTTACAGGAATTTTCGTTTGGGTTAAAAAGTTATCTTACTTAAAATCTCTTCGACATATCGAATATTGGTAAACAGATAATCAACAGGATATTTTCTTTCAAATAGTCCTTCTCCCGAGATAGAATAAATTATGTGACGTCACTTAAGAATGTGTCGTAGGAATAACGATTATGTATTTTATCATTGCAGCCGCCCCAGTTCTGAGCAGTAAGTCCAATGACTTACAACACTGAAAATTGGGTTTAGATACACGCGGTGGGCACATCATAGATAGCATATTGTGTAGCTTTGTGCTTAAGGTCCCCAAGTGGGCCAGCAATACGTTTACGTACTTGCAATGCTAAAATCCGGAGTTCGATTCCTCGCGGTGGATACAGCATATTGCTTACTGTGGTTTTGCTACAAAATACAGACAAACTTTGTTCTTAAGAACTAAAACAAATTATTATAGCCCTTATGATTTCGAAGCAACGAACTTATCAATACTTATACATATCAGTCTCAAGAAAACCAATAAGAAGCACCAGTGTAAGTCGTAATACCTTTAGGGTAATAATACCAGAAAATAAAGACTCTTAATGACTTTTAGTTACAATCATTTTTTTTTAAAGTAAAAAGCCCTCTCCTCTAATATTTTGAAAAATAAATATACTTAGCTATAAAGAATGAAAACTCTGAAAATTAAGTCTTGTGTTTTCAAAATTGCAAAGTTATTGGTGTTAACCTAAGGCGTTTGCCGTGTAATAAATTTCTATCCAATCATATAACTTTTAGCTTAAAAATTCCGCTTCGTCATTACTATTTGTACTTATAAGACTTTTAGCTTTAGTTATGAGCTACTATGCATTAATTATAAGCTTATTATGCACCCACATTTATAGAAAGATTAGAAATTTCCTTTTGAGTCTCGCACATCGAAGAAATTAATAAGAAATAAAGCTATTTGTATAACACTGAAATAACTATTGTACAATAATAGGGATAAATTGCTTTCACACATTGTTTTAGAAAAATGAACATGCAATAAATACAGTTTCGTAGGAAAATCAAATATAAGATAGGAAACACACTAATCCGAGCGCTTTTGGAAAGTGGATTTTCCTTCGTCAGGAGTAAATGGCTAATTATTATCTTAGCTTCAATTGTATGGAGTCTATGTGTGTCTAATTTTTATTTTTGAAACACGTGAAGTTTATATTTTAAATATTTTACTGAAAAATATACGATTTCTTATTAGTATAGATTGTCTTTACATTCAGTATTGAATAGATCAAATACAAAATAAGATGAAACCAAAAATAGAATAGATTTTTAGGGTGAAGTTTGAATCCACTACTTTCCTTATTTCCAATGAGTGATTTTTGCAATATCGCAAGTGATTAACTGTTGAAACAAGGTTTACATTTCTCTTAGAGTAACTAAAGAACAAAAAACCTGTGCGTGAAAATCAAAATTTGTCTGCTACTTTCTTTCATTTATAAATGAGGAAAGAAAAATTAGCATTCAATCGCAGAACATAAAATTGAAATATCTCTGAGAAAATCGAAAGTAAATGTTAAAATTTGAGAGTTTATTGTGCGATAAGAGTCTTATCTACCAATTTTTGAATGTTGGAAAGTACCCTATTTACTAGAGCAACGAATGTAACGAATTTATCATTATGTATTTATTTTTAATATGAAAATTGTT
>NW_013666351.1:107733-112683 GCF_000517525.1 Limulus polyphemus | reverse complement strand
AACGTTTATATCTTTCCCAGAATATTACTAACTTCTCATCGGACATTAGTGATATTATAAAAATATTATCTTATTGCAACAGTCCCATAATTCGGTTCCTGATAAAGCTAGCTAGCGTCCCGCCAATTATATGTACATCGACTTCAAATTAACAGGCTGGATATCGAGGAGACTCTGAGCTAGGAAGATAATCTTAGGCTATTTGTAAGTTAGTGACATTTCTGTTTATGAAACTTGTTTTGTAATAATTAATCCTAATAGTTGCTGTTGTAAATTATACTATTGTATATATATATATATATATAAACGTATTTGTGTCAAAACAAAAATGGTGTGAATCAATCTTGTTGGCAAATAGCGTAAATAAAATATATTGGCATATTTCTAAACACTAAATCCAGGGTATAGTCCAACTATTAAAAGTTAAGTTATTTAGCACGGCCTTGGATTATTTCAAATTCTCAGTACGTAACAACGACAAACTACTTTATTTAAACCATTTTGTGTGTCTTAAAATGCCCTGACATGCCCTAAAAATTAGAGCGCTCGACTCATAATCTGCGGAATCGAAACCCTGGTCTGAACATGCTCGCTTTTACAGCCTTGGAGCATTATACTGTGTAGGTAAATCCCACAATTTGTTGGTAAAGATTAGCTAACGATGTGGGGGGGAGGGGTGCTACCTGTCGACTGTCTTATCTGTGGTCGGCAGTTCAAGATCAGGGACGGTGGCAGATAACCTTAGTAGCTTTGTCATAAACAAATAAACTTTTATGAAAATATAAATAACTTTCAAATGATACCAAACTAACTTTTTTAGCAGCTGCTTTTCGAATAATAAAGTATTAATTCTTCTATGTTTGGAAGGAAGATAAGCACCAATAGGTATTTCTCTGTGACGGTTAGATTAGAGAATGTGAGAAACATTTCACAAACTTTGTGATAGCGTGAGAGATAATTAACTCTTTTTTTTAATTAATGGTATCCATTAGATGTAATTGTTTTTCCGGCTAGTCCACTACTTTCTATTTTACATTAGCATGCAGTAAATTCAGTTTCTTTTAATAAATATTGCTGAAATTTGTAAAATGATACATGACTGGGTATGTCATATGAAAATGATAAGAATATGCAAATTAGCAATTCACGAGACAACCACAGCCTTTATAAAGCAGCGGTTGAACTATATTTGACATTATTTAACATTTCGTAGATGCTGTGACGCAATCAACTATTTATCACTTTTTGGAACGGTGTGTAATAGCCCTTCCCGACGTAAAGATATATTCAGATTGGCGTTTCATAATTTCTGAGACAAGTATATCCTTCGTACTTAATGACATTGGACAAGAAAGGAATATGAATCAGTCTAAAGCACCAAAACCAAAACCAACCAGAAAAGATTTGCGACATGTTGTTCCCCAGATGAAGTATGCAAAATTCAGCGTCTTGTAATAAATGAAAATTCACGAACAGAAGGGTCAGTGTCAAAGGCCATCAACATACTTCAGGCAACAGTTTGCAATTCCGTCAAGTAGGATCTCTATTTGGAAAACCGACACAAATCTTGTGTACACAAGTTGTTTACAGAGATATCCGTTCAACCACCACATAACTCAAGCACTGGGGAATAACACGAATATCCATACCATTCCATATAAAACGATACTGGTCAAGTCGCCAAACACAGCACTTATGGATTTCTGTGGAATAAAACTGTTGAAATAGGCACTGGAAAGCTGTCGTTTCCTCGTAACTATGTGGACTGTAGAAAGCAAGCAAGGAGGGATGATTTACTTTATATATTACAGATTTACGACGGAGCATTTGAAATGTAAACCACGATGCTCGGTTATTGCTAAGGCGTACGGTTATCATATAGAGCATGACCGGATATGGTAAAATGGATTTTAACGACGTGCTGAGGCTCTGAAATCCTTTTGATATTACGTACTCAACTCTTTGTATTTGAGTTACAATAAAATGCGCATACAAATATAGATATATATACATACAAATCAATGCTTTCGGAAAGTGGACGTTCCTTTATCAGAACAAGAGAAACAAATGTAAAAACTCTTACCTATCTCGAGCATGGGAAGAAAAAAAATCCCGTATTTAAATAAATGCACGGGGTAGTTTATATGCCAAGTTAATATAAAAGAGAGGCAGAGAGAATAGGATGTGTGTGCCACCATGTGATTAGAAACAAGAAGAAATATTTGTTTGTTTTGTTTGAATTTAGAGCAAAGCTACTCGAGGGCCATCTGTTCCAGCCGTTCCTAATTTAGCAGTGATAGACTAGAGGAAAGTCAGCTAGTCAATACCATCCACCGCTATCTCTTGGGCTTCTCTTTTACCAACGAGGAATAGTGAGGATTGCCCGACACATTATAATGCCTCCACGGCTGAAAGGGCGAATGTGTTCCGTGACGAGGATTTGAACCCGAGACTCGCATATTGTGAGTCGAGTGCTCTAACAGTCAGGCCATGCCATGCCTTAGGAAGAGAAATGTATTCTCGTCTAAGAAATTTATTGAAGAGTAAAAGCAAATTAGGGACTCATTGGTGTTACACTTAAACAAACCATTACATTGCAGTTTAAATATTAAGCATTAAGGTGAGCTCCTGTTAACATATCCTTAGGAATAAAAACTATTTTTGGAAATCAAAAAGTCGTTATTTTATAGTAGACAACATTATTATATTCACTTCCTGAACGTTATACCAGTAATTACTAGATATGCGAATTGACTTTGGGTGTAATGGACAATCCATCTATCAACATCCATACAAATTTTGATATTAAAATGAAAGTGTTGTTTAAAGCTTCTTATAAAATAGACTTCGACTTGTAGACATTAGGTAAACTACTTTTGTAAATAGTGCTTAATATTTTTGTTTTGTTGGTCTATTTTTAAGCACAAACCGTTATAAGCCGACAAACTTACCGCTGAGCCATCTAGACTAGTTAGTTGTATCCTACAGTTGGAAGACAAAGACAAAATCTATTTTAAAATGCCAAGATGCTGTGTAGAGGTCTCTGTTGCTCTTCATCTTCACCTATTGACTTTTTTCGACATAATCGATAACTTTTACTTACAGTGATATATTTTGTATACATATTTTAGTATTAAAATAACTCCTCACTACTGTGCTATACGAGCCATTTTGTGAGTAAGAAATAATTCCTTATCATATACAGCTCTAATTCTTATTGACTGAGTAATATTTTAAATTTTATATATTATTTAGATAGGCAATATTGGAATTTATTCAAATTGCGATGATCAACTTAATCAGTTATTAAATGTCAGCTAAATTACTGATAACGATAAGCTTTTACTTCATTAGAGAAATGGTAAGTTGGCTCATCATGATTCTGAAACTATTTAATCGGTTATTTACATAATCTTCTAAGTAAGGTTTCACAGGTTCGCCATCAAGACAAACTATTTTATATTCTAGGAGAAAAGTTTTATATTATTTAAAGTACGAAGCTAGTACATGGTTTGTAATAAGATAAAAAAACGAGTATCAGTTACACAATAAGATAGAAGAAAGAACTGACCAGCATAAACACTTCTTCCACTGCGATACGTTATAAGTTGGCTCAGATGATTATAACAGAAATAAGTAGAATATGATCTAAACGTATACGAGATAAGAATAATATATGCCACATTGTGTACTATTCATGTACTATGCATGGAAAGTCCTGTGTGTTAATTATACAGAATTAACTTTCTGTAAGTAAGACGTAATTCACTATAAAAACAATAACAAATTGAAAACCTAAAATAGAATAAAAATATCATTTATTTGTCAGGAAGAACAGCAGGTAATGCGAATTTATAATTCTTCTTGTTTGCTTTGAAAATCCTGATTATTCCTTCAGTATTCCTAAATGTTTTATTTTTTCATGTTTCATTAACTTCTTCCATTTCCTAGTTGTGCAGTGTAATTGCCAGTAATATAAAACAATCCTTACTATGTAAATTATAACTGAAAAAATGTATTCACAAACAAGCGTGAAATTTTGTATACATATATATATCTATATATATATAAGAACAAAGTTAAATAATTAGCATTAACTTGTCGGACACTTCCATAATCCCATCGCGATAACTATATAAAAAAAGACAACAAAATTAAAGGAAATTGAGTTTACTCCCTCTTGTGTCCCTTACTTCATTTTTTGTTTCCTACGTGCGCACATTTATAAGAATGATCTTCGTTTTAAGCTACAAATGATTTTAGTTGGTTATCATAATATTGTTTTTTTATAAAGATAATCAAGTAATTAGTACAGACTAAACCAATTTAAAATTTGTAAGACTTCTTTAGATTTTTTTTTCAAATCGTATCACATTTTGCTTTGAAAAGGATCCTAATTACAGTTGAATAAATATTTTGCTGTAGAGCTAAAAAATGATCTTTATCCAGTAATTAAGTATGATGAGCAATTGCATATTAAATTTTATCAAAATTATTCTTTTAATTATTTGTATATAGTGCTTTTCGTAAACTATGATAAAAAGCAACAGAAAAAAAATTAATGATTGGGATAATTTTAAATTTTTTTGCAAAACGTTATAGAAATAATTTTTTCATGTACACTTTCTATTCCAACTTACTCAAACAACAACTGTACAAATTTAACTACCAAATTACTTACCTACGATATATCAAGAAAAATTTAATTTATTGTTGTTACGTATTAGAATTTCATATAGCCTGAAACTGAGTTAAATGATACTTTAAATTTAGTAGTTAAATTGTAATTTGGATTTATTAGTTAAGTAAAAGCCGATATGTAGCCAGTTTATTATATTTGCCAACAAGATTGATACACACAGTTTTCTTTTTAACACAAATATGTTTTAATATACAAACAACAATACAATTTACAATAACAATTATTACAAATAGTTATTACACACAATG
>NW_013666351.1:97463-107260 GCF_000517525.1 Limulus polyphemus | reverse complement strand
CATATATTGTTGATTCTTACACTCGAGAATCTTCTACAACTTTAGAGAATAGGCGGGAGTTTTGCAATACATATTTAACAGTATAAGCTATGTATGTTTATAAATATAAACTTAATCTAAAGAAACGTTGATATTAAAATAAATATATAATAATAAATCTGTCATAATTGTGTATACTATGTACTATTGTTATAGTTTCTAGTGTTGGCCTAATTCTTTTAGATTATTCAATAAAAAAAGAATAAGATAATACAACGTCCAGTCGTCTTGGCGATACCAAAAACGTTTAGTTCTTGAAATTCCTCCATTAGCGTAATCAAAGTTCACTGAAAGACCTAACTTCAGAAATAAACTACATCTAAGCAGGAGTTTCAGATACTTGCTAATTTCTTATCTTTATTTCCTCATAGGATATAAACTCGATATTCACAGCACTTAACAGAATAAAAGAGAAACTGGTCGTCAGTAGCAGAAAAAAGTGACTAAATCATATAGTAACTAGCAGAGATCCGCAAAACATTTGATGTCAAATTACCATCTTTAAATACAGGATTTCTAGAATAATATAAAATAATACTAATCACAAACAGAGGAGTCTATAAGTCCACTTGCCTTAGGCCTAGCATTAATTAAACCATTATCAAGAACGGTCTAAATTCGATAAAGAGATAAATTACAATATAACTTGTGTACGTTTTTTTTTATTTAGCTTATTAGGGCTACACTTTACCGTTCTTAAAGCTATCGTGTTATTCTACAACCTAACGTTAGATATTTTTAAAGACTTTGATAAGCTTTGAATATGTTGTTGTACAAAATGGCTAATACAAGTATATTTACATCCACACTTTGCTTACATCCTTTCAAATAAGTGCGCGAGCGTGCGCGTTTAGTAAGGTGTACTCGCATTTTCAGGAAAGACAAAACCTGAGTATACAAGAGTATAATAGATTACTCCCATACAACTTGTTAACTCTTTCAATCAACCTTTTTTTAGCCTAAACTGGCTTATGAACTATGAATACTTTTGGTGAAGTAACAAATGTAGGATAAAGTGTGGTATATATGAGAAAATGAACGAGCAAGTAAAATAACTTGTTTAATGTGTTGTTACGTTTCTGTCGTTAGTTAACTTCCCGTAAATTCTTTCCGACTAAACTTTAGCTACACAAGTCCTTTCTTAAATAAAACTGGTTTATTCTTTCTGAATACAACTTTGCAATACACTTAATTTCCACAGTCGCACTATAACAAACGCTATAATTCACAACGAACGTCTCACGTACTCGCTCAACAATACGTCTCTCTCTGTCCGCAGTTAAATTACCCATTGTTGCCGTCACGTCTTGACCGTCTTATATGTACAAGAATACCGAAATTTAGTAAACGCTCGAGCATTCACGAACCTTCGAGAATATGACGTGTTACTAGCGTCACGTGACCTCCGCTGTCGTAACAGTATGTTAAGTTAGGCCTATTAACGAACTATAGTTACGGTAACCTGTTAAACTTGAAATTGAAGAAATAAAAGTTTTTTTTTTTTACCGTTATTGGACTTTCCACTATACTTTTGTCGAATAAGCCAAGATAACCAGGAAGCATTAACATAAAAAAGTTAAAATTACATTTCGATTTACTATCAATTCAAGAACACAATAGATTATCTGGTGAATTTCATATAGTAACTATTTCAATTATGTCATGATTTATATTATAAAATAAACGCAATTATTTATTTGTTACGAAATATAAGACCTCTTGGTGACTTAGCTGTTAGCTGGATGTTTTATCAAAGTACATTTTGAAGCTCGATCCCAGTGGCGGATACAGCACGGACAACACACTGTGCAGCTTTGACCTTAAAACAAAGAACAAATATGTATTCTCTACATATCAATAAAAAATTGAAGATGAAAATAAATATATATAAAATTAAAATGTTTGTAGCGTATAATACCAATTATAATTTAATAAGAGTTCTATAAACGATATTTTAATGTGCGAAGAGACAACTGAAATACATTATTTGGTACACTTGATAAAAAAAAATTAACGACTTTCAACTTAAAGAAATATTCATTTCATTTTCTATATTTTGAAATTGAAACTATGCAGCCAGAAAAGGCGTTTACAAAATATTACATTATAACCTGTATTATATTTGTATGTTATAATGAAAAACATTTGATTTTGCACTTCTGATATTTATTCAAAAATCCTATTATATAGTGTTATTTAAATATAGAAGCTAGGTGCCACGTGTATTACATCTGTGGAATGTTTTTGATATTTTGTTATCGATAATATCCTATCGTCCTTGTACATATGTGTTTCTGTGTAATAAAATTTTGTCGTTCTATAAATTCGTAACCACGCTACTCTATTAGTCTACAATTTATGAAATTAGAACTAAATGAAAAATGTAGATCTTAGGGTAAACCCGTTTTTCTCTTAAATTTCCAGTGGTACTTAATTATCTTAGCTGAAGCAATAATACCGATTATTAGTTTTTTGTTGTAGTTAGTCGTAATAAGTAGAATAGCTTAAAATACAGGGTAGAATTAAATGAAGAATGTACTTTGCTCAGAATTTAATGGGGACCTTTCCTTCGACTGTCAGCTCTAAGCTTAGAAAAGTCACTCAGCAGCCTTTGTTGAAATCTACTGTAGTAATTGGTTCTAAGAGCTGAGACAAAGGATCAGCTGTCAAATTTTGTGAAGAACCTGCAAGATTCTGAACGGTCGGACTTTAAACTCGACAGTGATGTAACCATACACATAGTATAAGACAAACAACCTTTTAATGAAACATACATCTTATAAGCTGTCATTTAAACGTAAAGGAAAATTCATCTTTCCGAGCTCGGTTATTTTATTACTTTTGTTTCTTTTAAGATAATTTTCAACATAACGTTACAGAAGCACGAGGTAGGTAATTAGCATCATATATGTGTGAACAAAACCAGTAAGCAGCTGTTCGCAGATAGTCTTACATTGGTATATGAAGTTTGTACTACTTCTAACCAAATATCCCATCTCCCTACACAAGAGTGACAGAGCGATTACCCTGTAACAAGTATTAGATATACTAAGTCATTAAAGGTTTGTAAAAGAAATCGGGACAATGACTCCACAACATTCAGCAGCTGTTGTTAAATGAGCGTAAGCTCTTTCTTTAACATCTTTAATTAAGTTAGTCTTCACCATACATAATGTTCGAATACCATCCGGTAACAGTGGAGTAGAGAAGTTTTGCAGGTGGTACAGTCTCTGTCGACTAACATTCCTGTGTGTGTTTGTCAAATTAAACGACTAAACTAACAATTAAAGAATTTTCTCACATAGAACAGAGAAGTTTAGAGTACCAGCTATGAAGTGGCAAATCTAAAATGTCTCTAGGTGGAGGTGGTATCTTGCAAGCTTCAAATGTGAGGATGAAATGGATATTTTAATTGAAAGTAGACATAGGAGATGAAAGCCGTAAAGTTTGTTTTTATCCAAAACCACCATTTTAATATTTTGAACAGTACCTGGCTATATTTAAAATGGGGTTTAGACCCCGGTAAATAATATCTGTTTGACTTTAATGTTAAAGCCGAATTGTGTTAAATGTAATCGTGTGTAAAGTGTGTCAATTACGTTTTTCTCTAGGTTTACAATGTTGAAAACATGTCAGCCTTTTACATAACTTAATATGCATTAAATTCTTTGTTGCTTGAAAGAACAAATATTAATCATTATTAATGCGTTTAAGCAAAACACCAAATTTGTAGTCAAAACTATAATTTATCACATGCTTTAAAGTGCATTCAGTTTAATTTTTTAAGGTATTCCTAATAATATTTAAAATAAAAAACAATGGAACACGGTGTTAGATTAGACATAAAAGGTATTACTGAGCAATATATTTAAATATGTCCTTCCTAATATAACTTTTAAACTTAGGCTATCTTTTCCTAGAAATAATTAGCGTCAGATCAGCATATTTAGCCTATATTAAAAAAGCGATTGTAAAGAAAATTTCACATTTAAAATGTCTACATTTTAAAATTACTTGTACTAGGAGGAGTAAGATTTGACCAAACGCACACTAAGAATTATAATTATATTTATTCGGTAAAGTGTATACATGGTATAGAGCGTATCAAATCCACATCATACTGCATACCTAATACTCTTCTCGCAAAGTAACACCGTTTTCATACTCTTTCAACACTACTAAAATGCGTGTTAATATGCAAAATATTTTGAAGATCAATGTATACGTAAATTTCACCGCTGTGATACTTGCATTAGCTTCGTTTATGAGCAGTTTTGATATGCTGATTGAGAATGATAGAAAGTATATTGAACACCTTCTGTGGTAGTTTTTGAAACACCTTGTAACATGTCTAAACTTTTCTGAATGAAACTTATGATTCTCAATGTGCCTATGTATAGTTTTCTCAGAACAAACAGATTTTAAGATATCGTTATTTTAAATATTGGGTTTTCTCAACAGTCACCGTAAACCTAAAAGCAACATTGAGGTCCAACATAAATATAGTTTACATAATGAAATACATATGATTGTAATATTAAAAAATGCTTGCAAAAAGACGTAAGGAACATGATAGACACATTTCGCTTGAAAACATGCTACATTGGTTTACACCCATGGCACTCAGAGAAGGTCATCATTCTTAATGAAACACACAAAGAAATGTTTACATACGAGTAATGCTAAAGATGGACTAATAGGAATGATAGATAAAAACGTAACTGTGAGTTACCATTCCTCGAAAATTGTTACCAAATAAAATCTAATTCTTAGATCTTAAATGATAATGTTAGAGTATATTATAATGTAAAACTGTAATACAACTCTTAACATTTATTTGTCTCCCTTACGGAGGAACACTAATGATCTGTTATTTTGATCTGATTTATTAATTGAATTTTAGCAAAGGATACAGATGATGTGATAGGTGTTCGAAATAAGATTAATTTTTTTTATCATATATATATATATGGTATAATTCCTGTCGCTAGGCATGCCCCAAGTAATGTGTGTCTGTTCCTCCTTTGGAAATACTAGTAGCTAACGTGACTAAGCGTTGAAGAACTTGAACTTTATCATCGTATATTACCTCTAGGTTAATGTTTCTATGCGACTCAGTACTTTGGAATAATGGTATCGAACGTCGATACTTTCAGCACTACTCTACCTTGATAACTTCTTCACATACTGACTTCGAAATGTCCAGGTTCCTGTTTCTGTCTCCTAGAGTTCTGTGTTCATTCTTAGATAACAAATCAATATTGGGGTTTTTCAATTCACATATACAAGTTCAATAGTATATACCCAAATCGTTTATTTTCTCTTTTTTTTCCCGTGCATCTGAAAAAACAAAATATTGCGATTGTTGCATTTTAGAAAGATAAGCAATTTTTAAACAGTTTGTTAATAAACAGAAAAAAGATTGGTTTATCTAGTGATAAGCAATTAAAGTTATAAAGTTAAATCATAAAGACATACTGACGCTTCTAGGCTTAATACCAAAGGATCTAAGGATCACTTTCAGAGACCCAAACTTCTACTTCTTTTTCCCTGATAATCAATTTCTGGCAGAAAAGTCCTCAGTTCCTTGAAACTAAGATTAAGATCAGTAGTTTGCTTACCGAGTTCATAGATAATCAACAACGAGTTTCTATCTTTTAAAAATCAGTAGCGACCTCTTGCTTTTGACAGCAGTATCATTGTTACACACCGCTGCGAATTGTTGTGGTTGTATACGTCATGTCTGTTTAACGATTCATGTACGCATTCAACTGAATAACTTTAAACAAATAAGATCACATGATAAAGATTCGAATATTGAAACAACAAAAAACATTTGCTCCTATTGACAGATCTATTCAATAAAGAAACGTCTATAACTTTCTGTTCTCGTTTATATAATATATATATGACATTTTATATATGTTTTATGTAATAAAATAAAATCATCATGTTTTTGACTTCTAATATTGCTCTTGCAGAACAACACATGAAATTATGCGCATATGAAATAATTTATACATAATATTGAGTAAAAGATGGAGATGAAGAAATGAAAAAAAAATATATCAACAGGACATACAGAAAATCGTAATTGTTCTCAAAGTTCTATTGAAAAATATGTTACAAAAATTAATGAAAGTTTTATAACCACAACGTATAAAAACCAGCAAAGAACGTTATATTTTATTTATAAAGTAGTCAAAGCTTTGAAATAAAACTAACTCTATCAATATATATATACAGCACGCACGTACTTCCGTTGATATAGTTATTTTTCCAGTTTATTTAGCTTTTCGGATATTACGGTGATATAAACAGAGGTAGAAATGTGTGGAACTTTACTCTAGGAACTGTAGGGGAAAATATCGAGAGGAATGTTTAGTCTAACAGTCAACTTATTTAAAAAGCCTGCGAAAAACTACCAGTGACTCTCAATACAGTACAGAAGTTTCGCTGTTTCTGGGGTATAGGTGCACCTAAAGTACATTAGTGAATACCAGTGACTCTCTATATAGTACAGACGTTTTCCTGTTTCTGGGGTATTGGTGCACGCAAAGTACATCAGTGACTACCAGCGAATCACTGTATAGTACAGAAGTTTTGTTGTTTCTAGGGTATTGGTGCACCTAAAGTACAACAGAAACATCCAGCGACTCTCTATATAGTACAGAAGTTTGCTGTTTCTGAGGTATTGGTGCACCTAAAATACATCAGTGACTACCAGTGACTCTCTATGTAGTATAGGAGTTTTGCTGTTTCTGGGGTATTGGTGCACCTCAAGTAAATCAGTGACTACCAGCGACTCTCTATATACAGTACAGAAGTTTGCTGTTTCTAGGATATTGGAGCACGTAAAGTACATCAGTGACTACCAGCGACTCTCTCTCTATATAGTACAGAAATTTTGCTGTTTCTGGGGTTTAGGTACACCTAAAGTACATCAGTGAATACCAGTGGCTATCTATGTAATACAGAAATTTTGCTGTTTCTGAGGTATTGGTGCACCCAAATTACATAAGGTATTACCAGTGACACTTTATGTAGTAGAGACGTTTTGCTGTTTCTGGGATATTGGTGCACATAAAGTAAATCAGTGACTATCAACGACTCTCAATACAGTACAGAAGATTTTCTGTTTCTGGAGTATTGGGGCACATAAAGTACATCAGTGACTACCAGTGACTATCTATGAAGTACAGAAGTCGTGCTGTTTCTGAGGTATAGGGGCACCTAAAGTAATTCAGTGACTACCAGTGACTCTCAATAAATCACATACGTTTTACCGTTTCTGGGGTACTGGTGCACCTGAAGTAAAACAGTGACAACCAGTGACTATCTATATGGTAAAGAAGATTTGCTGTTTCTGGGGTATTGGTGCACCTAAAGTACATAAGTGACTACCATGGACTATATATATATAGTACATATATTTTGATGTTTCTGGGGTATTTGAATAGCTAAAATACATCAGTGACTTCCAGCGACTATCTATGTAGAACAGAAGTTTTGGTGTATCTAGGATATTGGTACATGTAAAGTACATCAATGACTACCAGCGACTCTCTGTAAAATACAGAGGTTTTGCTGTTTCTGGGGTATTCGTTCACCTAAAGCACAGCAGTGGCTACTAGCGACTCTCTATATGGTACAGAAATTTTGCTGTTTCTGAGGTATTATGGCACTGAAAGTACATAAGGTATTACCAGTGACTCTTTATGTAGTACAGAAGTTTTGATGTTTCTGGGATTTTAATGCACCTAAAGTACATCAGTGACTACCAGTGACTATATATATAAAGTACATAACATTTGCTGTTTCTGGGGTAATGGTGCCCCAAAAGTACATAAGTGACTACCAGCGACTCTATATAGTACAGAAGTTTTGCTGTTTCTGGAGTATTTGTTCACCTAGAGTACATCAGTGACTACCAGTGGCTATCTATGTAATACGGAAATTTTGCTGTTTCTGGGGTGTTAAGGCACTAACATTACATAAGGTATTACCAGTGACTCTTTATGTAGTACAGAAGTTTGGTGTTTCTGATATATTGATGCACCTAAAGTACATTAGTTACTACCAGTGGTTCTCTATGTGGTACAAACGTTTTGCTGTTTCTGGGGTATTGGTATTGCAGCGACTATGTATGTATTACAGAATGTTTGCTGTTTGTAGGATATTGGTACATGTAAAGCACATCATTGACTACCAGCGACTCTCTATATAGTACAGAAGGTTTGCTGTTTGTGGGATTTTGGTGCACCTAAAGTGCATAAGTTACTACCAGTGGTTCTCTATGTGGTACAAACGTTTTGCTGTTTCTGAGGTATTGGTTCACCTAAATTACATCAGTGAATACCAGTCACTCTCTATGTAATAAGAAGTATTGTTGTTTCTGGGATATTGGGGCACCTAAAGTACAACAGTGAGTAACAGCGACTCTCTATATAGTACAGAAGATTGCTTTTTCTGATATATTGGTGCACCTAAAGTACATCAGTTACTACCAGTGGTTCTCTATGTGGTACAAACGTTTTGCTGTTTCTGAGGTATTGGTTCACCTAAATTACATCAGTGAATACCAGTCACTCTCTATGTAATAAGAAGTATTGTTGTTTCTGGGGTATTGGTGCCCCTAAAGTACATCAGTTACTACCAGTGGTTCTCTATGTGGTACAAACGTTTTGCTGTTTCTGGGGTATTGGTGCCCCTAAAGTACATCAGTGACTAACACTGACTCTCTAAGTGGTACATACATTCTTATTTATCTGGAGTGCTGGTGCACCTAAATTACATCAGTGACTACCAGTGACTCTCTATATAGTACAGAAATTTTACTGTTTCTGAGGTACTGGTGCACCTAAAGTAAAACAATGACAACCAGTGACTATCTATATAGTAAAGAAGATTTGTTGTTTCTGGGGTATTGGGGCACCTAAAGTGCATAGGTGACTACCATGGATTATATATATAGAGTAGATATATTTTGCTGTTTTTGGAGTATTTGAATAACTAAAGTACATCAGTGACTTCCAGCGACTATCTATGTAGAATAAATGTTTTGGTGTATCTAGGATATTGGTGCATCTAAAGTAAATCAGCGACTACCAGTGACTCTCTATGTAGTACAGAAATATTGCTGTTTCTTGGATATTGGTGCATCTAAAGTACATTAGTGACTACCGGTGACTCTCTATATAGTACAGAAATTTTGCTGTTTCTGGGGTATTGGTGCACTCAAAGTATGTCAGTGACTACCAGCGACCCTTTATATAGAAAAGAAGTTTTGATGTTTCTTGGGGTATTGGTGCACATAAAGTACATCAGCGACTACCAGCGACTCTCTATATAGTACAGACGTTTTGCTGTTTCTGGGGTATTTGTGCACCTAAAGTACATAAGTGACTACTAGTGGCTCTAAATGTAGTACAGAAGTTTTGCTGTTTCTGGGTTATTTGAGCACCTAAATTACATCAGGGACTACCAGCGACTATTTATGTAGTACAGAAGTTTTGCTTTTTCCAGGATATTGGGGCACATAAAGTTCATCAGTGACTACCAGCGACTCTCTATACAGTAATAACGTTGTGCTGTTTCTGGGGTATTCATTCACCTAAAGCACATCAGTGGCTACCAGCGACTCTCTATATAGTACAGAGCTTTTGATATTTCTGGAGTATTGGTGCACCTAAAGTACATCAGTGACTACCAGTGACTATCTATATAGTAGAGAAGGTTTATTTTTCTGGGGTATTGGT
>NW_013666351.1:72922-96494 GCF_000517525.1 Limulus polyphemus | reverse complement strand
AGAATTTTTGCTGTTTCTGGGGTATTAGTGCACCTAAACAAATCAGTGACTACCAGTGGTTCTCTATGTAGTAGAGAAGTTTTCTTTTTCTGGGGTATTTGTGCACCTAAAATTACATATGTGACTAACACTAACTTTCTAGGTAGTACATACATACTGCTTTATCTGGGGTACTGGTGCACCTAAATTACATCAATGACTACCAGTGACTCTCTGTGTGATACAGAAGTTTTGCTGTTTTTTGGAAATTGGTGCACGTAAAGTACATCAGTGACTACCAGCAACCCTTTATATAGTACAGAAGTTTTGATGTTTCTGGGGAATTGGTGCACATAAAGTAGATCATTGACTACCAGCGACTCTCAATACAGTACAGAAGTTTTGCTGTTTCTGGGGTAATGGTGCCCCTAAAGTACATCAGTGACTACCAGCGACTCTCTATATAGTACAGGGGTTTTTCTATTTCTGGGGTAATTGTGGACCCAAATTATATAAGGTATTATTAGTAACTCTCTATGTAATAAGAAGTTTTGCTGTTTCTAGGTTATTGGTGCACCTAAAGTAATCAATGACTCTCAGCGACTCTACATATAGTACAGAAGTTTTGCTGTTTCCGGGATATTGGTGAACCTAAAGTACATCAGTGGCTACCAGCGACTCTCTATATAGTACAGAGCTTTTGATATTTCTGGAGTATTGGTGCACCTAAAGTACATCAGTGACTACCAGTGACTATCTATATAGTAGAGAAGGTTTATTTTTCTGGGGTATTGGTGCACATAAAATACATCACTGACTACCAGTGACTCTTTATATACGACAGAATTTTTGCTGTTTCTGGGGTATTAGTGCACCTAAACAAATCAGTGACTACCAGTGACTATCTATATAGTACAAAAGTTTTGCCTTTTATGGGGTATTTGTGCACCTAAAGTACATTAGTGACTGACACTAACTTTCTATGTAGTACATACATTCTGCTTGATCTGGGGTACTGGTGCACCAAAATTACATCAATGACTACCAGTGACTCTCTATATAGTACAGAAGTTTTGCTATTTCTTGGAGATTGGTGCATCTAAACTACACCAGTGACTACCAGCGACTCTCTATATAGTACAGAAGTTTTGCTATTTCTTGGAGATTGGTGCATCTAAACTACACCAGTGACTACCAGTGACTCTCTATACAGTACAGAAGTTTTGCTGTTTCTGGGGTACTGGTGCACCTAAAGTACTTCAGTGATTACCAGTGACTCTCTGTATTGAACATAAGGTTTGCTAGTTCTGGAGTATTGTTTCACCTAAAGTACACCATTGACTACCAGCGACTCTCAAACGTACACCAGTTAGTTCCAGTGACTCTCTATACAGAACATAAGTATTGCTAGTTCTGGTGTATTTGTTCACCTAAAAAACACCAGTGAGTACCAGTGACTCTCAATACAGTACACATGTTTTTCTGTTTCTAGGGGATTGGTGCACCTAAAGTACATCAGTTACTACAAAGCGACTCTCATTACAGTACAGACATTTTGCTGTTTCTGGGGTATTGGTGTACCTAAAGTACATTAGTGACTCTATTTATAGTACAGAAGTTTTGCTGTTTCTGTGATAATTGTGCACCTAAAGTACATGAGTGACTTCTAGCAACTCTCAATAAAGTACAGACGTTTTGCTGTTTCTGAAGGTATTGGTGCACCTAATGTACAACAGTAACTAGCAATGGTTCTCTATGTAGTACAAAAGTTTTGCTTTTCTCGGGTATTGGTTCACCTAAATTATATCAGTGACTACCAGTGACTCTCTATATAATAAGAAGATTTGCTCTTTCTGGGATATTGGTGCACCTAAAGTTAATCAGTGAGTACCAGAGACTCTCTATGTAGTACAGAAGTTTGCTGTTTCTGGAGTATTGGTGCACATAAAGTACATCAGTGACTACCATTGATTCTCTATGTAGTGCAGAAGTTTTGCTGTTTCTTGGATATTGGTGCATCGAAAGTACACCATTGATTACCAGAGACTCACAAAATAGTATAGAAGTTTTGCTGTTTCTGGGGAATTGGTGCTCATAAAGTTAATCAGTGAGTACCAGTGACTCCCTATGTATTACAGAGCTTTTGCTGTTTCTGGATCATTGGTGCACCTAAAATACATCAGTGACTACCAGTGACTATCTCTATAGTACAAACGTTTTGCTGTTTCTGGGGTATTGGTGCACCTAAAAACATCAGTGACTACAAGCGACTCTCATTGCAGAACAGACATTTTGCTGTTTCTGGGGTCTTGGTGCACCTAAAATATATCCCTGACTACCAGCAACTTGTTATATAGTACAGAAGTTTTGTTGTTTCTGGGTATTGGTGCACCTAAAGTACATCAATGACTCTCAGTGACTCTATATAGTACAGAAGTTTTGCTATTTCTGTGATATTTGTGCACCTAAAGTGCATCAGTGACTACCAGTGGCTCTATATGTAGATCAGAGGTTTTGCTGTTTCTGGGGTATGGTGCTTATAAATTACATCAGTGACTACCATTGACTCTCTATGTAATACAGAAGTTTTGTTGTTTCTGGGGTATTGGTGCATCTAAAGTACATCAGTGAATACCAGTAACCTTCAATACATTACAGAGTTTTTGCTGTTTGAAGGGTATTGGTGCACCTAAAGTAAATCAGTGAACACTGGTACTATCTGTGTAGTACAGAAGTTGTGCTGTTTCTAAGGTATTGGTGCACCTAAAGTACAGTAGTGACTACCAGTGACTCACTATATAGTACATATGTTTTGCTGTTTATGGGGTATTGGTGCACCTAAAGTACATCAGTAACTACCAGCGACTCTCAATACAGTACGGCCGTTTTTCCGTTTTTGGGGTATTGGTGCACCTAAAGTACATCAGTCCCTACCAGTGACTCACTATGTAGTACAGAAGTTTTACTGTTTCTAGGATATTGGTACATGTAAAGTACATCAGTGATTACTAGTGACTTTCTGTATTGAACATAACTTTTGCTAGTTCTGGGGTATTGTTTCACCTAAAGTAAACCAATTACTACCAGCGACTCTCAAAATAGTATAGAAATTTTGCTGTTTTTGGGGTAATGGTGCACCTAAAAAAATCAGTGAGTATCAATGACTATCTATGTAATAAAATTTTTACTGTTTTTAGGATATTAGTGCACCTAAAGTACATCAGTGACTATCAGTGACTATCTACATAGTACAGAAGTTTTGTTGTTTCTGGGGTATTTGTGAAACTAAAATACATCAGTGACTACCAGTGAATCTCTATGTAATACAGATGTTCTACTGTTTCTGGGGTTTTGTTTCACCTAATTTACATCAGTGACTACGAGTGATTATCTATGTAATAAGAAGTTTTGATGTTTCTGGAATATTGGTGCATCTAAAGTACATCAGTGACTAATAGCGTCTTTCAATATAGTACAGACGTTTTCCGTTTTTGGGGTATTGGTGCACCTAAAGAACATCAGTGACTACCATGGACTATATATATATTGTACAGATATGTTGCTGTTACTGAGGTATTGGACCACCTAAAGTACATCAGTGACTACCACTGGCTCTCTATGTAAGACAGAAGTTTTCCTGTTTCTGTCGTATTTGTGCACTTAAAGTACATCAGTGACTACCAGGGACTATATATATAGTACAGAAGTTTTGCTAGTTCTGGGGTATTGTTTCACCTAAAGTACACCATTGACTACCAGCGACTCTCAATACAGTACAGACCTTTTGCCATTTCTGGAGTATTGGTGCACCTAACGTAAATCAGTTACTACCAGTGACTCTCTATATAGTACATAAGTTTGCTGTTTCTGGGGTATTGGTGCACCTACAGTACGTCAGTGACTACCAGCGACTCTCAATACAGTATAAACGTTTTGTTATTTCTGGGGTATTTGCGCCCATAAAAAAACAGTGACTAACTATGTAGTACAGAGGTTTTGCTGTTTCTGGTGTATTGGTGCATCTAAAGTACTTCAATGACTACCAGTGGCTATATATAGTACATAACTTTTGCTGTTCTTGAGGTATTGGTTCACCTATAGTACATCAGTGACAATAGTGACTATATATGTAGTACAGAAGTTTTGCTATTTCTGGTGTTATATGAGCATCTAAAGTACATCAGTGACAATAGTGACTATATATGTAGTACAGAAGTTTTGCTATTTCTGGTGTTATATGAGCATCTCAAGTACATCAGTGACTACCAGCGACTATCTATATAGTACACATATTTTGCTGTTTCTGGGGTATTGGAGCACCTAAAGTACATCAGAGACTACCAGTGTCTCTCTATGTAATACAGTAGTTTTGCTGTTTCTGGGGTTTTCGTGCACTTAAAGTACATCAGTAACTACCAGTGACTCTCAATACAGTATGGCCGTATTGCCGTTTTTGGGGTATGGGTGCACCTAAAGTACTTCAGTTATTACCAGTGACTCTCTGTATTGAACATAACCTTTGATAGTTCTGGGGTTTTGTTTCACCTAAAGTACACTATTGGCTACCACCGACTCTCAAAATAGTATAAAAGTTTTGCTGTTTCTGGGATATTGGTGCTCCTAAAGCACATAAGTGACTGCCAGTGATTCTCAATATAGTACAGACATTTGGCTGTTTCTGGGGTACTGGTGCACCTAAACCACATCAGTGACTACCAGCGATTCTCAATATAGTACAGACATTTGGCTGTTTCTGGGGTACTGGTGCACCTAAAGCACATAAGTGACTGCCAGTGATTATCCATATAGTACAGAATGTTTGCTTTTTCTCTGGGATTTGTGCACATAAAGTACATCAGTGACTACCAGTGATTGTCAATGTAGTACAGCAGTTTTTCTGTTTGTTGGGTATTGGTGCACCTAAGTTACATTAGTGACTACCAGTAACTCTCTATATAGTACAGACGTTTTGTCTTTTCTGTGATATTGATGCACCTAAAAGACATCAGCGACTCTATATACAGTTCAGAAATTTCGCTGTTTCTGGTGTATTGGTGCACCTGAAGTACATCAGTGACTACTAGTGACTATCTATATAGTACAGAAGTTTTTCTGTTTCTTGGATTTGGTGCATTAAAGTACATCAGTGACTACCAGTGACTTTCTATGTAGTACAGAAGTTTTGCCTTTTATGGGGTATTGGTGCACCTAAAGTACATAAATGACTACCAGTGGCTCTAATTGTGGTACAGATGTTTTGCTGTTCCTGTCGCATTTGTTCACCTAAAGTACATCAGTGACTACCAGGGACTATATATATAGTACAGATATTTTGTTGTTTCTGGGGTAATGGAGCACCTAAAGTACATCAGTGACTACCACTGGCTCTCTATGTAATACAGAAGTTTTGCTGTTTATGGGGTTTTTCGTACACTTAACTTACATCAGTGACTACCAGTGACTCTCTATGGAGTAAAGAAGTTTTGCTGTTTCTAGGATATTGTTGCACATAAAGTATACCAATGACTACCAGTGACTTTCTATATAGTACAGAAGGTTCCTGTTTCAGGGTTATTGGTGCATCTAAACTACATCAAGGACTACCAGTGACTCTCTATATAGTACAGAAGTTTCCTGATTCTGGGATATGGGTGCACCTAAAGTACATCAGTGACTACCTGTGACTCTCTATATAGAAAATAAGTTTGATAGTTCTGGGGTATTGTTTCAACTAAAGTACACCATTGACTACCAGCGACTCTCAATATAGTATAGAAGTTTTGCTGTTTTTGGGGTATTGGTGCACCTAAAGTAAATCAGGTACTACCATTGACTATCTATATAGTACAGAAGATTTGCTGTTTCTGGGGTATTGGTGCACCTGAAGTTCACCAGAGAGTACCAGTGACTCTCTATGTTATTCATACGTTTTGCTGTTTTTGGGGTAATGGTGCACGTAATATACATCAGTGAGTGCCAGTGACTATCTATATAGTACAGAAAATCTGCAGTTTTGGGGGTATTGGTACACCTGAAGTTCACCAGAGAGTACCAGTGACTCTCTATATAGTACAGAAGTTTTGCTGTTTCTGTGGTATTGGTGCACCTAAAGTACATCAGTCACTACCAGTGACTCTCTATATAGTACAGATGTTTTGCTGTTTCTGGGGTATGGGTGCACCTAAAGTACATCAGTGACTACCAGTGACTCTCTATGTAGAACATAAGTTTTGCTAGTTCTGAGGTATTTTTTCACCTAAAGTACACCATTGTTTACCAGTGACTCTCAATTTAGTATAGAAGTTTAGCTTTTTATGAAGAATTGGTGTACCATAAGTACACTAGAGAGTAGCGGTGACTCTCTCTATGGAACATAAGTTTTGCTATTTTTGGGGTAATGGTGCACCTAATGTACATTATTGGCTGCCAGCGACTATATTTATAGTACAGATATTTTGCTATTTCTGTGGTATTGGAGCACCTAAAGTACACCAGTGAGTACCAGTGACTCTTTGTATGGAACATAAGTTTTGCTGATTTTGGGTATTGGTGCACCTAGACTACATCAGTGACTACCAGTGGCTCTTTATTTAACACAGAAGTTTTGCTTTTTCTGGGATATTGGTGCATCTAAATTACATCAGTGACTACCAGTTTCTCTTTATGTAGCACAGAAGTTTTGCTGTTTCTGGGATATTGGTGCACCTAAAGTACATCAGTTACTACCAGTGACTCTGTAGTACAGAAGTTTTGTAGTTTCTAGAGGTATTGGTGCACCTAAAGTACATCAGTGACTACCAGCGACTCTCTATATAGTACAGAATTTCGCGATTTCTGGGTGTTGGTGCACCTAAGTTACATCAGTCAATACCAGCGACTCTCTATGTAGTACATACGTTTTGCTGTTTCTGGGATATTAGTGCAACTAACTTACATCAGTGACTTACAGTGACTCTCTGTGTAGTACAGAAGTTTTGCTGTTTCTGGGATATTGGTGCACCTAGAGTACATCAGTGACTACCCGTGGCTCTTGATGTAACAGAGAAATTTTGCTTTTTCTGAGATATTGGCGCATCTAAATTACATCAGTGACTATCAGTGACTCTGTATGTTGTACAGAAGTTTTGCTTTTTTCTCGGATATTGGTGCACTTAAAGTACATCAGTGACTACCAGTGACTCTGTAGTACAAATGTTTTGTAGTTTCTAGGGGTATTGGTGCACCTAAAGTACATCAGTGACTACCAGTGACTCTCTATATAGTACAGAATGTTGCTGTTTCTGGGTGTTGGTGCACCTAAAGTACATCACTGATTATCAGCGTGTCTATATATAGTACAGAAGTTGTGCTGTTTCTGGGGTATTGGTGCACCTAAAGTACATCAGTGACTACCAGTGACTCTCTATATAGTACAGAAGTTTTGCTGTTCCTGGGGAATTGGTGCAACTAAAGTACATCACTGACTACTAGCGACTCTCTCTGTAGTAAAGAAGTTTGATGTTTCTGTGGTATTTATGCACCTAAAGTATATCAGTGCTTACCAGCTACTCTCAATTTAGTACAGAAGTTTTGCTGTTTCTGGGGTATTTGTGCACCTAAATTACATTAGTGACTACCAGCGACTCTCTATATGGTACAGAAATTTTGCTTTTTCTGGGGTATTGGTGCACCTAAAGTACATCAGTGACTACCAGCGACTCTCTCTGTAGTACAGAAGTTTTGCTGTTTCTGGGGTATTTGTGCACCTAAAGTACATCAGTGCCTACCAGCTACTCTCAATTTAGTACAGTAGTTTTGCTGTTTCTGGGGTATTGGTGCACCTAAAGTACATCAGTGACTACCAGTGGCTATCTTTATAGTACAGAAGTTTTCTCTTTCTGGGGTATTGGTGCACCTATAGTACATCAATGGCTACCAGTGACTCTCTATATAGAACATACGTTTTGCTTATTCTTGGGTATTTTTGCACCTAAAGTACACCAGTGACTACCAGGGACTCTCAATACAGTACAGAAGGTTTGCTTTTTCTGGGGTATTGGTGCACCTAAAGTACGTCAGTGAGTGCCCTTGACTCTCATTACAGTACAAAAGTTTTACAGTTTCTGGAGTATTGGTGCATCTAAACTGCATCAGCCAGAAAAACTGTTCCACTTTTATTATATAGTTAAATACTAGTTAAATGTGAAAAAAATTCTATATTTGTCATATAGTAAAAGAAAGAAAACTCTAAGGTAAGAGAGAGACGTCTTTCTCATTTTTCATTTCTTAACATGATTTCCAATACAAATGCTGTGACATTGGAAACACCGTATCTACATTATATGACATATAACCTTCCACGACATGTCACTTATTTATTAACAACTAAATAAACCATGGAATGAGTCTGCTTTGACATTTTATCGCTTATATTTAACTGTTTATTCATGTTTTAAAGAGAAGCATTCCCTTATCAAAACTAAAAGAAGTATTTTCTAGCATAGGATTAAGCCTACAACCATCTGTATAAAAAAATTCGTCGTTAACCAGGAGAATACAGTTTATGATCCATACGAAACACGTGTTTCTATACATGGAACTCACTATCTACATGACATGGCTCTCTTTGAAGAGAAAATTGCCTCTTACGAAACAGTGGGCAGTAGTAGCAGTTATACACTAAATATATACTATCATTGGTTAATCTGTGGTTTGATAAACAATAGCCAAATTCAGTGGCATTTAACACTGAGCTCTCTAACCTGGCCTATAGTATAGTGTATAGGATTTTGCTGATGCGAAATATACAAAAGCTAACCATATGATATGTAACTTCACTGTTTTAAAACAATTTTTCAAAACTACTAGTATTTTCAATTTTTGAGAGTTATATATTTATATGGAAACATATTTGAAATCAATATAATTGGTCAACAAATTAAAATCTTCAAAATGGTTTTTTCTTCTTTACCATACCTATTTTTTAGTATATTTAGAAGTATCAACTCTGGATTTACCTCTAACCGTCTTCATAATGGAATTGATTAATGATGCTTTCTCCAGAACTAAGTTTTTAATTTACATAAGTTCTAATTTGAACTCTTTAACTAATTATTGTGATATTTTAATTTCAGAACTATAATATACATTCACACTAAGGGAAATAACCTGTGATTACCAATTGATATCGTGATACCTGTAAAGTTGATTTATATTCACAGTCCTCTCTATCACTAATACCTGACCATTGTTTATTACCATCAACATCAACCAGCTCAATTTGCTTAGACACTGACAACTCAGTTCAAAATACACCAAAATAAAACCGTAGTATTCGACGGCAAAACTTTCCACAAGCACTGCTGAGTGTTTGTGAAGAGAAGAGGCGATCAAGCAAACTGGATGCTCTGTGTATGGTACATTTTTCCCGCTAAGACATTGCAAATGTACACAGTATTCCAGAAAGGGCAAACTTAAGAATTTAGAGAGGTACCCTGCGTTTTTGAGAACCGTACATCTGGATCAAACATAGTAATTAGATATGGCTGCACAAGTCTCTTAAAAAAGTCAAACATTTTTCAAAATCATTGAGGGAGCGCGTAGTGGTTTCGGATGAGTCCAGCTCTAATGGTTGCTGTAAAATTTCAGAAAGGCCTGCTAAGAAGAGAAAACCCAACGCAACATATAACAAAAACATTTATTGTCTGGTTCAGTAGTAGCCTAGAGATATTCCCGATGGAAACACTGATAAATCTCAAGAAGATAAAATGCAATAGTTATTAAAACAGTTATAACAGTAAAATAAACGAAACATACAAAATGCTTTGCCATCAACATGTTTAACATATAAAGCTGTTTTCAACAGAATTTCTTTTCAAGCACGTTGCATATTGATGGGATTTGTTTGCCTGAAAAAAGTGGATAAATTATATAGGATTGATTATAACAATTATTATTGGTAGTGACTGATAGTTATTTTGCATAAAGGAGGCGGGTCAAGGGCAAAATGATTGTTATAACTTGATACTTCTTTAAGTGATTTCTTTATGGAGAATATTTGGTTAGTACAGCATCTCACCCCTTACACCTGAATAACCAACTTTTGAAATTTCTGCTTTTAAAAGTTTAATTAAGACAATTAACTTTCTATTTTTCTTCGAAATTAAGAAAACTCTTCGAGATTGTGGATAAAGATATGATAAGAGCTGTCAAACTAGTTTGAAGTGTTTTCTAAGAATAGTATATTTGTATATTTGTATATATATAGTATATATATATATATCATTAATTTCAGTTTAACCTTAAAAACTCTTTCTATTTCTTTTGAAAATATCTTGGTCAACAGGAGGTTAAAAATAATTGAATTACAAATGCTTCAATAGTGCATTTGTATCCTAAATTATACAACACATTTTTGAATTAACGTTTAGTATGCGACTTGGGACTTCAGTTATTAAGTTACTGCTCAGACATCACAGAAGCGTTTAAGAAAACAAAAACAAAATTACGATTAAGATGTTACTAAAACCATAAATGTATATTGAGATTATTTTTATTTTATGGAGGGGGAAGAGTTTATTAATATTTAGTCAGAACAACCTATTAACTTTTTTGTTATTTAGTCAATAAATGTATGACTGTTTATTAACGAATAACTACAGATTCACCAAAACGTCAGGTAAGGTAACACCTCGTACTAAACAACTAAGTAATAGCCTAGCTTTCTGATTGTCTTGGGTATTGGTATAATATACTCTAACGTTTAGTCAGTATGCGACTTTCTTTCAGCCAGATATCAAAGTAATGTACTCCAACATATTACTCAATATCAAAATCATCTTTTTTCAAACATGTATCGGTATGATATACCCTAATATATCAATCAATTAAAAATCTTCTTCCAACGAAATATCAATATGATGCATTTTAATACTCAATAGAAAATGTCTTTCCTCTATGTCTGTTCGTTACGTTTTTTACTGATTAATGCATTATCAACTGAAGGCAAATGAAAAGAATATTAGATGAGGTTTTTAATGGGAACTCAATTCCCAGTCAAGAAATGGTTAGACGTCTGTTGTTACCCTACGTTTACCATTATGAAAGATTTTCAATATTTTTCTTTCCTTTCTGAAACATATTGCGTCAACAAAAACCGAAATTGACGATTCTTTATTTATATGTATCTGTATATTCACACATAAAACAAGTCACTAAGTTATTTAAGTTTCTTAATCACCATTTTTCTACTCCTTTGGGAATCACAACTTATCTGCATCTAAACAATCTGTGAATACAATTCTGTAAGGCGAGCTTTTAAATGTACCTCTGAAGCTGGTAAGTATTGGTTCAAGCAAACACCTTCCTACTATTATTAAGCCAGTTAGTTCCCCCCTACGTCATTCTAAATATAATTTATTAGATAAAATAACGTCACTCGAAAGATTAGGGATGATAATTAGGAAAAAAACTGAGAAGATAATATCACACTCATTAGTCTTTATCGATTGTAAAGTCATTGCATTCTCGTGTTCTCTGTGTTGAACGTATCTTTGGTAACTGAAAATAAGGGGCGTGAAAATGATACTTAGTGCCAAATGATGCGATGCCCTAAAGCTCCAATACTGTTAAAAATGTTGCTTAACATGTCAAGCTTTCTATATTGTCTAAAGTATTGATGAAAATCAAATATTATTCGATTTTGCATAAAAAGGTCATTGTTCAAGTGTCCTTTCTCTCTTGGACGTAGATTTTAAATTCAATAGTAGTAACTATGGGCGTTCATCATTCTAAGCTGTTTATCATGACAAGCTTTCAACTCCACTAGACCAGATGACGACAGAATTTGGTAGTAAAGAAGGCTTGACATAAATAAAAGGTGTTAAATAAAGCTATTTTGGTTTAATGTTCTTGTAAGCTTAGTCATTTACTGAATATTATCTTGTTTAGAGATTAGCGAATGAAAAATGTATCCTCCTTTACGAAAATTTAGCTCCTCACAGATTCCCAATGTTCGGTTACAAAAATGATAAAATTATTCTTGTACGATATATAATCAAAAGAGTACTACTTCAAATCGAAAGTGTATTCAATCCTATATTTTATGGGATAAAATCTTACACTGTTCAAGCTACATTATACCATCGTTCCATTTTGTCTTCTCGACTCAACTTTTCTAAACAGTTGTGGTATTCATATGATCGTTTATAAAATGTTTACATTTATCAAATGATCTATTCAGTTAATACGTTCTAATCGTTTGTTATAGAAGTTGATTGAAGAACCACGCCCTACACTTAAGCACCAGATACCGCGAAACTTTGAAACATTAAATTACGAAGTCGAAATTGACAAACCAAATTACTTCATCACAAAATAAAACACACACAAAAAAAAGCTAAGGCAGTTGCCAGTGTTTTATTTAACACAAATAAACAACTGTTTATATAGCTTTTGTCTGTATTTTCGTGATGAATTTCGTTATGTTGCTTTGCGTCGTCCTCGCAATGAGTAGTTCTTAATGGTTTGTTTGTTTATAGTTAAGCATAAAGCTACACAAAGGGCTATCTGTGCTCTGCCCACCATCGAAAACGGGTTTCTAGCGTTGTAATTCCGCAGACATACCGCTATGCTACTAGGGGTCGTTCTTAAGGGTTTAATAAATCATTTAATGTAAATATTTATGCAGATATTGATGATTATTAAATTTATACCTCAGCAGACACTGCCCGATGTCTTGTCATTCAAGAAAATTGTGCATATAAATAATGCATGTTGTATGAAATAACTTGCTATTTTTCTAGAAAATATGGTCTAAAGCTATAGATCGTCAAACCTTTATTTATAAGAACCATTCTATCATGAGAATGAATATATTTACTTATAATTTTCTTTTTAAAACGTTTTGTTATCAATAATGTATCTTAGTTCCAAACTATTTTGAATGCATCACATATACTTTATTTGTTCCGATTTGTTGAAAACAACTGTTTTTTTTTCTTTTAAAGTTATTGACTTAGTAGATTTCCAATGACTTTCCTCTTGTCTCTCTCTGTATGAACAGACTTTCAATTTAATAGATCATTTCCTAATAATAGGATAAATCTTCGTTTTGCTTTCATAACAAAGATGTATTTTCTCTATTACAAAAACAAGACTTTACTCTTAATACTAAAAGGTGCATATGGTATCAGTTGATAATGATTAACTAGGCTTATTTTTATCAACACATAAGGGCAGGATTCTTGTAAGTAGCCTATAGTTGGACTGGATAAATTCATATGACCCTAAAATAATCAGTCCAAGGTATAATTCGAGAAAAAAAGGAGGATCAGTCCAGAAACAAAGAAATGGTTACAAATAACGTTTCAGTTTCTCCGACGAATGTTTTATACTGTAAAAACGATCTTGTTTGTTGGAATTGTCGTAACTGGTAGGTTTTGAAACCAGAATTTTTCTCAGCGAAGCCTCTTTTTTTAAAAGGCATCTAATTAGAGGTTTGTGTAGAGGTTGGGTACGTTACATTAAAACGATTATGGAGCCTCATCCTTACCACGTCATTATAGTCCATGTCTCCATGTCCGGTAGTGCTCTATCTGACGACCGTACATCATGACCATAGCCCAGCAGTTTAGTTTTCATTAGAAAAGCCTCCGTCGTAAGGCTATCATGTCCAAAACACTATATTCCTCCCTACTTGCTTTCCATAATCTATCTAGTGTGCCAGGACGACGGCTTTTCAGTGCTAGTTTTAATAGTTGAACGCACAAAAAACCCATACGTGCTGCATTCGACGACTTGGCCATTATGTCTTCGTATGGAACAGCGTGAACCCCCCGTTTCATTTTTCAGTTGTTTGAGGAATGCGATCGTTCAAACAGATATATCATGAAAACAACATGTGTACACCTGACCTGTGTTGCTTTTCCAAACGGGGGTTCTTCTCAATATGTTGCGCACTGCTGCTTGAAACAAGTGGCTTTTGCCATTGACCTTTGTGTTTGTGGGGCCACACCTGTTTCGCACTTTGGTTACTACACTTGAGGGCTATGCCTTGTTGTAGATCTTTTTTTTTTCTGGATGACAATGGTGCTCCAAGTTGATTCATATTTCTTTGTGTTGTAACGCTGTTAAGTACAAGAGATATTCTCATTGTATAAGTTATAAATGTTCGATCTGGTGTATGAATTTTTTGCGCCGGAAAAGGCTGCTACATACTCTTCCCAAAGGCGATCAATTTTCGGTTCCTTCACACTTCGTACGTAACGCCAAACTATATCAAAAATATTGTTCAAATACATGACTTTGCACTACTACTTTATATCTGTTGCAGTTGCCATGTGACTTGCTGATGTGCATATTCAAAATAGTTTTAATATAACGTACTCAATACTCTGATAGAAAAAAAGTAAACTCGTTTCTGTAAACTGTCTAGGATTTCTTTTCCAACTTCTTCGATATGAACCCACACTTTGAAAATGAATCTTCATCTAAGACTGGGTCTGAGCTTAAATCTAAATATATCTATCTATGTAGCTAGCTGCCTGTTAACTTTAAAAATACCAAGGCTGTAGATATCAAAAACCTATACTGTATGCCTGCTTATCCGGCTTAATATAACAATGCTATGAATTTTATATCTTAGTGCAGATAAAAATGCAATTTAAAATTAACTAATATCCTAAATTCGACAATACATACGATGCAAATCTCCACCTCTATTTTTTAATGCACTAAATCATCATTTATTATTACATAAGTTATCCTGAAACTGGTGAAATACGCTAGAGTTTCCGGTGTAAATGATATACTTCTCAGATAATAATCTTTATTAAGCGATATAAAATTTACTGACTTTCACAGAAGCTTTATTGATTGTAGTAGGGCGCTAGCTTTGACTGTAAGAGTGAATGAAATATTACGTAACTTTAATATAAATTGTAGCTTAATTTAACCAAATAAAATATGGTATAGTGTATTTACAAAGGGTGTTATTATATGTTTTCTTAAAGTGTTAATAAAACAAACTGAACTTCTCCTCTTCCAGTTTGCCTCGCAACTTACACCATTAAACGTGTTAATGTGATATCGAAGCTTACACAGTGAAAGAAGGTAATTCGTTAACTTTGTGATCAAAGCATCCGATACCATGGCAACCATACATGTTCATCATTTATTTATGATGTAGTTACTGTAGGTAACATGCTGTTCTGTCTGTGTAGAAACATAAAAGCAATTACGTTGTCTTTATCAAGTATCAATGCAAGGACATGTATATTACATAAGCTTGTATATAATGCATATAGTGTCCATCTTTGTGTCAAAGATAAGAATTTACATTACGTGTGCGTTTACATTGTTCAGCGTATATTCAAAGTTTACAGGTTTTTGTGTTAAGTAACTAAATATATAATACACCAAAATTGGTATTAACCTTTGAATCAGTACAAATCAATAGTTTTCGTATAACACTTGTTACTAAATACATAGTCAGAGCTGGCTTGTATTGGTTATACTGACGAAATTAATGTAATTATTTTAACAATGTAGGCATCAAATTTTGTGTTCGCACATTGTGAAGAACTACATAATTTGTGTGTGTGTCTATGCAAATAGGAGGAGGCTGTTTTCTTTTCTTTAACACCGTGAAAAAAGCAACTAAAATTATAACATAAACGTCATATTAGTTTAAATCAAGTAAGACTGAAATCCTTTGATAAAATGTTCTAAAATGCGATAAAAATACAGACGTTGGTATCTTCTTTAAAATAATTTCACAAAAATCTGTCTCTTTGTTAATTAAAAATTGATATAAAACTGGAATCATTCCTTACAATGACTGGAGAATAGGCATTATTCTATTTAAAACTGATGTAAAATCCGGTGTCCGTCCTCCACAAGTGACTCATATCGGTGTGAAGTGGTATCTTTTAACTTCCCATATGTCTCTGGTGTATTTCTACAAGTGATAACTACCTAATTCGTAGCTGGTGTGAAAATAAACGTCATACAATTGTCATATGGGTGTGGTAACAGTTATAAAATAGTACTGAGTAACTAGTTTCTAAGGTTATAATGGTGATATTTTAACTTTACCTTTAAACTCAGCTTTATTACTTTTACACTAGCTTTGTTGATTATTAATACACATATACGACAACTGTACATATAATTATTGTATTCTTAAGGTGTAGCCGCCAGTGGCTGAGCGTTAAGTCTGTGGACTTATAACGCTAAAAATGGGGTTCGATACCTATGGTGGGCACAGCTGACCAGTTGTGTAGCCTTATGCTTAACGACAAACAATCACAAATTTAATGTATATGAGTCTCATTTATTTACTTTTCAATTATTAAGATTTAAACTGGAGAATGATACTCATTTAATACTGTTAATAAATATGATTAATCACCAGATAAACTATTTCTATTTCTAAAGTTTCGCTGTAGCAGCTGTACTAAAAGATTAACTTACAATACTAAAAATTGTCTGAATAATAGTGATCGGTAGACTAGGTTTAAATAATCCGTCCGTCTATCTAACTATCTATCTATCAATCATTCTATCTTTCTTAATGCCTCCCAGTGGCTCAGCTGTAATTCTAGAGACTTGTAACACTGAAAACCGGGTTTCGATATTCGTGATGGACACAGCACAGATAGCCCATTGTGTTGCTTTGTACCTATCAACAAACAAATAAATCTATCTTATTCAGAATGAAATGTGAATAGCTACATATATATTTCACGACTTGAACTTACTTTATATAATGAATAAGAGTAGTAATTATAATAACTTTAAACACTCTACAATAGATCGGTACGAGCATAGTTTGGTTAATCAGCTCTGCTCATGGTAGAGATGAGAACGGAGTTCTATTCTGGTATTAGGTGACATAGAAACAAAACAGTGTAATTAATGAATATGCAGCTGGTAATCATGAAAATGGAAAGAATACTTCATCGTCATTATTGAAATAAAGACATTTATGTAGTCGTGTAGTATGAGCTTTGTAAGTCACGCGATCATAGCAGAAACTAAGAAACAAACCTTCTGTGAATTGTAAACACACGCGCGTACTGATCTGTTTAAAACGTGACTATCTTACACACCAAACTGTATATGTAAAACTGGAGACTAATCATAAACTTGTTGAAAACATGCTTGCGTATTTCATATGTAAAATGGTAATTTTAATCAGAACAATAGTCTAGATAATCTAATGATAATAATCTAGTTGGCGAAATATTGGGACTAGTTCATATATCATAAGGTACATATATATATATATATACCTAGAACAATTTACTTATGTACGTGGAGGACATGTTATAACTAGCTTATTCATACACGTCATACTCTATGTATAACCTGGAACAATTTTCTTATGTACGTGGAGAACATGCTATAACTAGCTGATTCATACACGTCATACTCTATGTATAACCTGGAACAATTTTCTTATGTACGTGGAGAACATGCTATAACTAGCTGATTCATACACGTCATACTCTATGTATAACCTGGAACAATTTTCTTATGTACGTGGAGAACATGCTATAACTAGCTGATTCATACACGTCATACTCTATGTATAACCTGGAACTTATCACAAACCAGTACTGTATGCGTAATATGAAGAAAAGGAAATTAGGTAAAATCATGAGGAAAACGCGACTGAATCAGTCGCATATGGAATTTCAATTGAAGGCGATGTATTGATTTTCGCTTAAATGTCCCTTCTCTAAAATTCTGTCTTGATGGAAGAAGATAACCAGCATCATATCTGATCATTTTTAGCTAGTAATGTTGAGCAAAATATCTTGCCATATGGTTCTTAGAGAATTCTGACAGAGTTACTTGGCTCACGTTTATCTCGGGCACTCTGAATTAGTTCCGTATGTGGTTTGGTCTGCAAGGTTTTAAAGTTTAATTGGTATTTAATTTAATTATTATGTTATAGAGGTCATTTTATGATAACCAGATACTTATGTTGTTTTAAATAAAGATTCTATGTAAAAAGTTTAATCAATCAACTTTTAAAGTTTAAAACCAAACACCACAGATCAATTTTAACATATCTAGTTCGCAGTGTTAATTCAATCAGTTTATTTATAGAAATCTTATCTACTGTCACATTGGTAAATCGAACAGTATTCCAACTTTTACTTATGCCAGTATTTGTTTGTTTGTTCGAAGTTAAGCACAAAGATACACAATGGGCTATCTGTGCTCTGCTCACCACGATTATCGAAATTCGGTTTCTAGCGTTGTAAGTCCGCAGACATACAGTTGTGCCACGTGGGGGGGGGGGGGGCATGCCAGTATCAAGATCTTGAGTTTGTACACAATATTATTACAAACTGAAAATAAGTGAGAGACTATATAAGACTATGTAAACAATAAGGGTCTTTCTATATAAACCTAAACAATAATTTACTTTTGTCCTGCTATATGTAAAATAAATCACTTATGCATGTTATATCATCTGCTATAACCCCTAAGTATAATTCAGATATATTTTCAGACCTGTTTGCAGATTGCAGTATTTATTCAGGTATTAGCATCGAATATCTACTTTCAAAACGTTAAATGTAATATATGGATATATATTTCCCAAATTTTCTTTAGGTTATATTAGAGCCACCACTGGGTGATGTGTGTTTTTATTATAGCAAAGTCTCATCGGGCTATCTGCTGTGTCCACCGAGGGGAATCGAGCCCCTGATTCTAGCATTGTAAATCCGAAGACTTACAGCTGTCCCACCGGGGGACCCACTAGGTGATTAACAGTTCGCATATTGGATCATACAACTTGAAGATCTATGCCATTTTCAAGCACCAATAAATATGCTCTGAATGTCTGTAATGAACCTGTAAGTAAAGGACAATATAAAGTCTTCACAAAGGGAAACAGGGAGCGGGAACTGCGTACAAAGAATAAATATACTTAAACCGAGGTTAAACGAGCAAAATAGTGCAATTCGTTTATTATTAAATCTATAAGAATTAACAATGCTGTAAAGAAACACTTTGCAACACATATTAATGAATATAAATTGTTTATTTGTTCACGTGTGTGAGTGTGCCTTTCTTTCCTTTAATATTCATGTTCGATTTATTCTCGGCATAACATTTCAGGAATCATGCGTTTCGCGGATATTTCTAAACTTATCTTCTGGATATCAGCAGATCTGAATAACGCAGACGATACATAGCATAAGGACAAGAACAACGGGACGGCTAAAATACTTAGTATGCTTATGGATTGTTCCAAGAGAAAGGTGACCTTTATTTTTCTAAAACATTGCAAGTATAATGTCTTTAGACATTAACTCTGTAAGTAAAGCACGTGTCTCTTTATCAATGATATATAATATAAGAAGAGAAATTCCCAAAATAAGAGGTTTTTGATTAATAACAAACAGTTAGTTATTTTGAAATGCTTCAACCTAATCCTTATTTAATTCCTCTTTAAAGATATATTGCAGTGGATCAGTAAAAAAATTAAGGGATTAGAACGGTAGCAATTAGGAATCGTACCCGTGGCTACAAATTGCAGATAATTATTTGCTCTAAAATGAAAATTATCTAAAACTTTATTTGTGTTTATCATTACCTTCAGGTTAATAGTTTGGCATATTCGGATGAACTGAATTAACTAGAAAGCTACATCGGATAAGTCCAGTAAACAGAAGATTCAATAAAATTCGATATTACGGGACAATAGAAGATTGTCTTTTGGCTGAGTTTAGCTCTAGAAAAAACTGGATTAAATACAAAATTTAAAACACTACGACCACGACACACTCTTTATTAATACAAAGACAGAGACCACAGTGTGTGTTTGTGTGTATACAAACTGATGATCACCTCTTCTAGATCAGTGACTAGATTTTCTCTCGAGATGAACTTATGCAGAACCATTCATAATGAAAGTTATGTAGCACTACCATGAAACGAGGTTTCCAGCTCGCAAGAAACCTCAGATTCTTTGTTGTGGATTACATCACCACCTTAATGATTATTCTCTTACGAAATTTGTCCAATAGGACGTACAGAAATCATTCAATCGGGCAGTTGCTAAATGAAAGGACACTGTAGCATTTTCACAAGCAGAGGAGGTGACATACGATACCAACATAGAGAGAGAGAAAACTTGATAGTTTTCTGCACCACGTGTTTTATTCCAAACTGGCACATATTCAGAACTAATAATAAGTTCAGAGAGAATAAATATTAATTGTACAAGAAGTAGAAATCTGTGGTATATATATATAACACATTTCCTGTCTTCCTTATCACAGGCTTGTCTCAAACTGACAATTGAAGAAGCACATTGAATTTCCTTCTCTTCCGATAGCCTGTCACATGAAATACATGACCATTTACCATCAAGATAACAAGATAATGCAAACAATGAGCAATGTAACACAGAACTGATATATATATATATATACATCCATAAAAAAAATGAGCTCTTTACCATGAAAATAATTTCATACACAAATAAACCCTTTATCATAGATACAACATGCATGCACACAAAAATAAAAAAAATAAAACTAATTTACAAGAAGGGAAAGAAAACCATACCAAAAATGCAGAGAAAACAAGGAAAACGCATTGCATTGAATACCTACCCCTTTTAATGGGCGTAGTCTAACATTTTATGCAGAAAACGAAATACTAATACATAAAACAGCATCACAATAAATCGACTTAACTAACAGAGACAAACCTTTAACTACGAATATTATATTTCAAACCCTTTAACATTGGTCACCTACCCCTTTACGAGGGGCAATCTGAAACACTATACCTAAAAATAAAGCAAAATGAAACAAAGATAACTAAATTTCAAAATGATCCTTTAATAAGAACAAAAAACAACATATTTCACCCTTTACCTCATATAATCTTACTATCAAGTAAGCTTTGCTTCAGAGCGATACAGTATATAAATTCAAAACAACACAAAACAGTGAATGTTAATGTAATAAAAATATATGCCATTTAGTTGAATCACCAAAAGTTGAAGTTAGACAATAACTGAACTTAAACGCAGACACGCATAAAATAATGAAACTTTTATGCTTTGGTATATTACAAATGCTTTGCCACAAGCCATTAACTCAGTAACATAATAGATAAAAAAGCTTCACAAATTTAATAAAACACGTAATAATGAAATACTGTGTATTCTTACAATAAATAAAAATAAAGAACCTACTTGTTATTATTCCAATCAGTGAAAGTATTACACTGTTAAAGCCCCCCAGCGGCACAGCGGTATGTCTGCAGACCGACAACGCTAGAATCCGGGTTTCGATACCCGTAATGGGCAGAGCACAGATAGCCCATTGTATAGCTTTGTGCTCAGTTACAAACACACAAACAAATACATTGTTAAAAAAAAACAAAATCACAAAGCCATCTATTCAAATATGAATACATTATTAAAAGAAAACCTTTAACAAAGAAAATAATACATACTTACAATAGTTTCTTTAACATAGAAAATTGCATAGTTTGAAATAAAACCCTTTAATACAGCAAACATTATAGATACTATACTAAAACGTACAGTGAACAGAAAAATAAAAACCAAGTCAAAACATGAAATAAAAAAACTCCAAATGACAATAAGCACATTAAAGTTACAGTTTAGAAATATCTAAACATTAAATGAAGCCGAATATCTCGACATAGATATATACAACACTACAGACGCGCACACTTACCCAGTGCAGACAGATTTAATGCAGCCCCACCATCCAATTCCTGAGTGTGGCTGTTGTTTTCTTGTGGGTTACTGAAATCATCTAATCTTTAGTTAGGGCTCTTTTTATGATTTGTATCTCCATGCATAGTTATCGCATATTTTTCTGAAATTACTACAAAGGTGTTGATCCCTTCCACAGCTGATATTTTTCTTTATTGAACAGGATTCAGGTTTCTGTCCAAATTCACCATCAATTCTGACAATAACACTTGAGCACCAGAATCTAAAGGAGGCTAAGATGGATGTTTATAATAGTGAGAAAGATCATAAGTAATTCCAATTATGACTGCCATTCAGTAGTTCTCTCATTTACTTTTTCTGGGAGTCCAAGCCTGCATCTACTGGGTTTCCATTATTCTCAGTCAATACTCTGGAAGTTGAGGCTCTCTGATCGACCCCAATGGGTTTGAATGCTTCCACTTCTAGTTTTGTTGGGTTTGATGAGGGAGCCAATCTCACTACCACTGCATACGTTGCCCCTTCCATTAAGCTAGTGAGACTCAGATTTGATGACAAAACAGCTGTCACCCAACACAAAGCCTCTATCTCCAGCAAGTTTTGTATGGTGTGTAGATATAATGGTCCCACCAGAAGTGCACAAATACCTGGTCGTGCCAACGTCTTAGAATTGGATACCTTCCAATTGGGCTTCAACATGCTGGCTCTAACTCTGACGACCACTACTCTGTTTCGATTGAAAGTACTGCAGGCGTGTCTTCTGATGTTCAGGTTCAGGAATAAAGTGAAGACATTTATTCCTTTCTGTCTGTCAAGATCTGGGTGGTTATTATTGGAACGTTTTACCCATGAAATGGTTTGGCATCTGGGGTTTCAGAGCTAGTCCAATTACCAGCTTGACAAGATTTCTTGCTTCAGACGTGTTCTCCAACAATGTATCTTCATCCATGGTCTCCACTGTATAAAGATCAAGCTATTTTCAGGGGTCCTTCGGTTCGAGAAAAAGCTTAAATCCCCATCAAATAAGAAGTTGGTTTCGTTGATACTGGTTCTATTATGTGGATAAAACTACTGAAAATTTTCCTCTGATTAAAATATACAGAACCTGGCCTTAAATACTAAAGGTACATAGTAAAAGTATTAGGTTACTGAAATCTAATTGTTCAAAAAGTCATGTAGGCTGAAAGAGGTTCATAAACTGATCGGCAACAGACATTACTCCCGTAAAATACGTTTAGAGGCCAAGAATTTCATGATACTCTAGGTCAAGTGATACCTGAATAGGATTTATACCTGCATCATATGAAATATAACTATAAAACATGTATCTTCACCATTACCTGTGAATGGTTTGATCCACAGGCCACTATTGGGTTCTAGCCTGACCCATATTCAACTAGCCATGCTGTTATTATTGTTAATCTCATAGCAAAGTGCAGCTCATTATTGGAAATCTATGTCCTACACACGCGCACTCACTAGGATCAGGTAACAATTATCTTCTCTTTTGATTGTGTGAAACTACTGTCCTTTCATGGGAATCTTCCCTAAGTGATAAATTATGTAGTAGCAAAAGGGTGATTTTCAAAATTTGACCCCAGGGGTGATACTTTTCGTTCTCCCCTAGTAGTATTTCAATCTGAATTTTCATGCGTCATGATTATCCCTTTACTGATACAATTTTAAGAAAACATTTATTTTAATAAAAGAGTTAGCACAAAGGATCACATATAAAGTGTATTAGACTTAAACTAAGACCCAAAAACTCGAGCGTTCTCTATAGTATATACTTCTTCTACTCTACGTACGTAACGTAAGTAGTAGTACGTACTACGTAACGTACGTACGTACGTACGTTACGGTTACGGTTAC